>NW_015151101.1:317674-341298 GCF_000732505.1 Cyprinodon variegatus
AAAAGATGCTGGAAGAATGCCTGACACCATCTGTTAAGCATGGTGGAGGTAATGTGATGGTCTGGGGTTGCTTTCGTGCTGGTAAGGTGGGAGATTTGTACAGGGTAAAAAGGATACTGAATAAGGAAGGCTATCACTCCATTTTGCAACGCCATGCCATACCCAGTGGACAGCGCTTGATTGGAGCCAATTTCATCCTACAACAGGACAATGACCTTAAACACACCTCCAAATTGTGCAAGAACTATTTATAGCAGAAGCAGGCAGCTGGTATTCTATCGGTAATGGAGTGGCCAGCACAGTCACCAGATCTGAACCCCATTGAGCTGTTGTGGGAGCAGCTTTACCGTATGGTACGCAAGAAGTACCCATCCAGCCAATCCAACTTGTGGGAGCTGCTTCTGGAAACGTGGGGTGCAATTTTTCCAAATTACCTCAACAAATTAACAGATAGAATGCTAAAGGTCTGCAATGCTGTAGTTGCTGCAAATGGAGGATTCTTTGAGGAAAGCAAAGTTTGATGTAAAAAAAAATCTTATTTCAAATACAAATCATTATTTATAACCTTGTCAATATCTTGACTCTATTTTCTATTCATTTCACAAGGTATGGTGGTGAATAAGGATGACTTTTCAGGAAAACACAAAATTGTTTGGGTAACCCCAAACTTTTGAACGGTAGTGTATATGCAGTTAGATTTAAGAAACTAATTTTGAAAATTGCACTGTATTCTTATGTAAGGATCTCTTGGATGTTGGATATGTTATTTTAGATGTGTTTTATGTTGGATTTTCTACATAAAAAAAGGCTGGATTTAACCAGTATAATCTAGTTAACTTCCTACCTAATACGTAAAGGTAATTTTGAAATGATCTTCATGGATTGTTTCGCAAAAAATATTTTCTTCATGTATAAGGGCTGCAGCTGATACCAAAATATTCAAAATGTGCAAATGTTGGGTTGATACAGGTCTAAAGGAGAAAATACATCAAATACATTAGGTTGAAGTTCTTATTTCAGACGTTCTTCAGATGTTTAGCTTAGTAGTTGAGAAATGCTAAAATTAAAGATTTCTAATCAGATGGTGAAGACTTGGACTTTTAGGTGACCAAAAAATTGGTTATATTACCAGTAATTACATATCTGTTACATATGTTAAAGGTAGAAGAGCACAGAGCTATGGCTCCTGCTCCCGTGGTTGCTAGGTAGCCAAAGTTACACATAAGCGATGGCATGGATGGCGGCTGAAGGCTTCACAATTGAACACTTATCATCTCCAGCCTTTATTGTTTTTTTAGGTCCTCGAATGACCTGGTCTGCTTGGGCTGGACACTTCTGTGGATGCAGTCCCTAAAATTGCATACCTATAGCTTTGGAGCATACTTTCCTGCTTCTGTTGTAAAATTTCATTTTTAAAAGTGCACACAAATGTGGTATTGCTGAGGTCACATGCCCTGTGTATTTACAGCTTTATGATACATAAACAATTATTTAAATGGAAAGTATTAGATAGAATCAAATTTTCTAGAGTTATCTCTACCCAAAACAAACAACTCCCACACCCATATCGTTGGTGTCTTATTTACCTACATGTTAAAATATTTGACTTAGAAATTGTAAACCCGTGCAAAAAAAACCATTGCTTTTTTTTCTAATATCTCATTCATAAACAATCATAACTGAAGATGCATAAAAACATTATAAAACTGTTTTTGATGTTGTAGCACACATGCTTCTTCAGGAGGAAAGAAGCTTTGTTTCAAATGTGCCTTGTTGATAAAATCTGTTTTCAATTAATTGCATTTTTTTATTAAGTGGTTTGACGTACTTACAAACAATACTAGCTGTTAATTAAACTTTGAAAACACACGAGATACATGTAGTAATAACTAGTTTGACTAGTATGTCAACAATGTATGCACTAAGAACAATAAGATTACAACAATTGATCAAAAAGCAATACATCGTTTACGAAAAAAAAAAAATATCTCCTGTGCAAATTAATGAGTGCTGCAAGTGAACTTCTCAGAGTGTGTTTACAATATATTATTAGTGCACCATTGGTGGGGACTGCCCTATCTTAAAAAAGACTGCAGTTTTGGAGAGCAGGGCAGATTTAACTGTGCATCCAAAAGGCAGAATTTGAAACAATGATGCGCACAGACAATGTCTATAAATACTTAAATTGGAAGGCATCCGGACTCAGATGACTGAGAATTTACACAGATATGTATGATTATTATATGGAGATGATGCAGGCAGAGGGGAGAAAAAATGGCCTTCTCTGTTCATGTGAAAAGAAAAAATTGGTGAGAAACATATGGAGCAACATATGGTTTTAGAGCTGACACAACCAGTCACTGTTTCAATTTATGAAAGCAATTTTAGTCAAAAGCATCACAACATGTTTCCAGATACCCCAAACACAGTAAATGGCTTTAAATAGATGTGGTGTATTTGTTTTTTTTTTTTTTTTTAAATTAAAGTTTAATAATTTTTCAATGATAAAAAAAAGGGTAAGAATAGGTTGTTTGGCAAAACATTTGTTTAATTTTCTCTTAACAATAATCATCATTCGGTATGCATGACAACTATTAATTGGACAGGAAGCTAGTAGTGCTCTGGAGTATAAACTGTTCTTAAACAGACATTATGGTGTTTTATAATGATTCTACAAACTGTGGCCACAACACAGAATTGCAGCATTCTTCTGCTCAGTCTCCTACATAAATAGAATTTCTTTTTTTTTTGTACTTCTTTCTCCTCACTTGGAGTTTCTATTAGTGTCTGAGCCAAGCGGGATGTTGGTCGCTTCTTGCTATCCTCAAAATCCCTCTTGAATATAACGCTTCGATTGTTTGCTAAGTTGGAACTGCTTAACACGTCACATCCGCCAAACAGGGCGGGAACCTGAAGTAAATTCATGATAAAAGGCTACAGGCCAATGCTGTAGATGCTCTGAACTACTGAGGTGTCAGTCTGCTCATCAAACTGTTTTAGAACATAATAGAATAGAATTTAACTTTATTGTCATTACGCTGTCACAAGTACAAAGCAATGAAATGTAGGCCGTTTCTCAATATGCGTTCTTGAGCGTTCTCGTGTGCTTGTGATACGTCATCACCCTCAGCCCGAGTACCATTCCAATTCTCAAGAACGCCAGATCGAGAACACACCAAATCCCCGGATGTTGTTCTCGCCCCGCCCTCTTTATCGAGCATGCATCAGAGCAGACTTGTGCGTTCTTCAGACTGACCGCTTCCCCAGAATGCCCCGCGGCCGCAGCTTGATTCGAGACAGCGCTCACAGTGTTAAGTTAAACATTCCCTTTTCTGCTGCTGTTGTTCTCCAAAAGTACGTTTTGAAATCGTTTGAGGCGATAACATTATACATTGAAGCCTCCCTGTGTGGTCTGTTTACAGAGTTAGTGCGAAATTTAAAAAAAAAAGTCCGACGTTGAGCGGACCAGAGTGACCAGCAGACCTCCGAGGGTAACCGCAGCCAGGGCTAAATTTACCCCGTCTGTAGTGTACTTCTCTCGGTCTAGTTATGTGTGAACTACCGCTCGTTCTGATGGCGGTTTTTTGCGGTTCATTAATTTTTTTTAATGTTTTTTAAGCTTTAGAAATTAATAATATTGTTTTCAAAATGTTTTGTGTAGGGAATAACTAGTTTTGACTGTTAAAGAAATGCTAAACAATGTTGCATGTGATGACGTCACGAGTACGCTTCTGCTCCAATACACATACGTGCTTGCGTGCTCGCGTTCTCGTCAAGTCCGATCTTGCTGCGTTCTCGCCAAGAACGGACATACTCGCGTTCTCGTGAATTGAGAAACGCCCGTAGTTTGCATCTGTCCAGAAGTGCTATACAAGATATAAATATTTAAATACATGTGCACAGAGGCTATGTATGTATTGACTAGTGTCATGATCTTGGCGCTGATGGTTTGGTTTTTTCCTTTGCTCCTTGCTCCCTGTCTAATTGGTTCTGCGGCTGATTATCACCGATCATTTCCACCTGGTTCCTCTACTATTTAAGTTGTGTGTTTGCCTCCCATCAGCGCCAGGTTATTCGTCTGTTTTTGTGAGACGTTCCCTAGCATTCTTTAGTCTGTCTGTTTTCCCGATTGTGACCAGTTTCTGCCCTGAGGATCTCGAGTTTTGTCTTGCCCCTGTCTGCTCTGTTTGTCGTATCTAGTCAAGGATTCTGCCGGCTTCTGAACCTGGAACTGTCTTCTGACTTTGGCCTTGGATTTCCCATCTGGACTCTGTTGCTGCTTGGCGCCCGCTCCGCTTGCTCCCGCTCCGCTTGCTCCCGCTCCGCTTGCTCCCGCTCCGCTTGCTCTCTAGAAACTCTGGGGGCGTCGCCCACCTCATCTGCGGTCAAACCTCCCTCCGGGATTCTGATGTTCTCCGCGAACGGACTGAACTTTGAATCAGGTCAGTGACTTTGCTCCTAGTCGTGTTAAGCACGACATCCAGTCACTGACCTGTATTCTCCTACCTCTGCAGAGATCCGCCCTGCAGCAGACGAGCAGCCCCGCGCACCTGTTAGTGTTTAATAAACGCTTTGAACTTTCCCACTGCCTGTCTCGCCTTGAGTTCTGGGTCCAATATTCTGAGATCATTACAGCTAGATATGGTTTAGATAAACGGAGAGTAATTGTAAGGGGCTTCAAAATAACAAAATAAAATATATACAGGTCATACAGGAAAGTTAGGATATGGATTATAAATAAATGTATATATATATTGGTGGGGTTATAATACAAGATAAATGATTACAAATAATAGCAGATAAAAGATTTACAGATTATATACAGCTATAGTTGAGAATTACACATGAGAAGTGTTGGTGGATTTGTGTGTAAGGATGGGACTGGTGCTACTGGAGGGTAGTCACTGAGTCTGGATGGGTTGGAGTTCTCTGGATCGGGACGTTGGAGGTGGACTTGTAGCAGGTCAGTACCACAGCATGGACCAGGAACAGGTTGAAGGTGTCCGTCAGCACCCGTGTTAGCTCCCCAGAGCACACTCTGAAGACACGCCAAGGGATGCCATCGGGACCTGCAGCTTTGTGTGCTTTAATCCTCCTCAGGACCGCTCTGTCGTCAGTGTTTAGTCATAAAGGATCATAAAGTGTTACTTTTTTTCAGTAAAAAATTTACATATTGTCTCTTTAAGGAAGAGTTTAGGTCTAAGTAGTATGAATTTGAGTCTACCAGAGTCAAAAAGATTGTCCTGGGAGGACTATTGGAGGAGAATGCTCAAGTGGACCATCTCTAGGAGTAGGAGTGGGGAATGGATAAAAAAAAAATGGGCTGCAGTCGGTTTATATTGGATAGAGCTTAGCTGGCATACCTCACCGAACATCTAAAGGTCAACACAATATCTATCAAGCAGAGATGAACGCTCAACCAGCAGTCATCCAGCTAAAGAGACAATATCGACCAAGGTATTTAAACTGGCTTTAATTAAAATAAGATCAGGAAAGTCATTTTTAATCAATTAATTACTCAGTAAAATATAGATTTTTTTTTGTTTGTTTCTAACGGGGATGGGGCTTGATGAAAATAATGAGATGCTGATTTTATTGTGGACCACACCTCCAAATAAAAAATTTCTCCATCAGAACAGACTGTTTAAAAAAAGGGGGGAAACTTGTTACTCTGTTTAATGATTCACATTGTGTAGAAAAGTGACCTTGGGTGACTCTGAATCTTTTGAATATGTCATGATCTTGGCACTGACAGCTGGATTTGGCCCTTTTCTCATATCTGCTTAGCTCAGCGCAGCACTCATTATTACTCATCAGATTCACCTGTTCCTGCTTTCTATTTATGCCACCTGTTTACAGCCATCGGTAGTAGATTATTCGAGCTGAGTGTATCTGTGTGTATCTTAATACCTGATCCTGACTAGTTTCCTTCCCTGGACTTCTGAGTTTTGGTTGCCTTTGTTATGCTCTGTTGCTGGATCTGTTTGGGACTATTACCTGGATTTTGTCAATTATGCTGATGAAGGTTCTCAGTCATCCAGGTCATAGTCATTCTGTAAAAATTCCAAAAATATCCACTGGACTTGGTTTTCAAGATTTGAAGACGTTTCGCCACCTCTCCAGGAAGCTTTCTCAATTCAAATGTCTGGATCTGCAGTGAGTTTGAGTCTTATATGGACAAGGCCTTGTATAGCTTGGAAACATGCAAATGGTAACCAATGAATGGGTCGTTTAGTTCCATCGTTAGCCTGTAATATCTGAACCTGTCTATGATTCTAGGGGTCGGTCATTAAAGGGGGGATTGCCAATCCCCCCCTTAATGGCAATCCCCCCTTTAACGACCTTGAAAACCAAGTCCAGTGGATATTTTTTGAATTTTTACGGAATTTTGTCAATTAATAATTTTACCCGGGTTTACCCTTCTGCTCCGACTTTACCTAGTAATTTAGGAGATGACCTGGTTGATAATTTTCCTTCTAAAGTTGCAGACATAATTAATTCCAGTTAAAGTGAAAATTGTTTCTGAGTGATTAAATCTCCATGAAAACTGCTCCAGCAACAAGAAAAGAAAAGAGGGAGTGCCAAAAAACAAACAAAGGTTGTGAAAGAATGGACTCCAAGTCCACTATGAAATCTATGAAGAGAAACTTCTCACATATCATTTACTAAAAGATGCAAGATATTCTTTTCTCTCTGATATTATCAACAAAAACATGAAGAATGCTTGCGCCTTATTTGCCACAGTCGACACGTTAACAAACCATCCTATCACAGTGGTCAGTGAACTCCACACTAAAAATGCCTGCCATGAATTTGCTAAATTTTTTACCCAAAAATTTAAAGGTAGAAGAGAAGCAGTCTGCATATCAATGCCAACTCCAGTATCAACGCTGTCTCCAGTTAAAATAAACTCTGTGTAAATGTGCCAATTCTGCCAAATAAACATGCAAAAGTTTAGAAGACACTGTTCAGCAGCGAGGCTCCTCTTTCTGCTGTCTTGATGTTTTACACACAGGTTTTATTACGGGGGTTTTGCCTCTTTTAGAGTCTGATTCGATTCAAACCAACAAATCCCTCTTGTCAGGTGTTTTTCTTCCGAGCCTTAAAAACAGTAGTTATCAAACCTCTTAACCCCACACTGCTCCCCGGGTGCTGTACAATGGCAGCCCACTGCTCACCAAGAGGAAGGGTCAAGATGCAGAGAGTGAATTTCCCATTTTGGGATAATAGAGAGGTTTACCACATATTTGCAATGCTTTCTAAAAATGTGTTTCCTAGATTAGTACAGTAAAATTCAGTCCTGAATCTTGACTAAGGGTTAGGTGTAGGAAAAAAATGTACATATACAGACTTTCAATCAAAGTCTATATAGGTACTACAATTGCAATTCTAATAGTAGAGAAATATGGTTCAATGGTTCTACAAAAGCATCTAAACTTTATGTATCTTTAAAAAAAAAACACACAAAAGGTTTTATATTAACTTTTTATTTCACAAATATTCAATAGTTTGCGCTTTCATATCACATCCTAACAGAAAATATTGAGGTTACAAGAAGTGACAAAAAGTAAAAAAAAAACTTCAAGAGCTGAGGATCCTTCTCAAAGGCACTGCATATATCTGAGACCCAGCTATGTCATTATAATCTAAAACAGGGTGTCCACATTAAATTGGCTGCTTTTATAAGATCCCTGTCCACCCCTTGAGGTCAGCTTAGACTCTTATCTGCTAATTGTAGAATAACGCACTTCACACCCAGCATAGTTTGTGAGAAACACAGAATGCAGCAGGACGTAAATGGGAGGGAACCAGCTGCATCTGGTTGGTAATTATTCAGTCACGAATGATCATTCAATATGACAACATTTAAAGCATGAGTTGTTCACAGAAAAACAACAAGCATTATTATCCTTCCAAGAGTTTGATTACTAACTAGCAATTAAGTTTTCACATATATTTAGCTTGCAAATTTGAGCAGCTTGTGTTTTTATGGAAGCTGCCCAAATGAGTGTGTCGCCTCACATATTCCCAAACAAGAAAAACTATTTCTAGGGTAATATAACTCTTGTCTTACCGATTAGGATATTAAACCTTTAATACAGCATAGCTTGGACCAAAACCTTTACGGCAGTGATGCAATCTTAAATGAACCCTCCTTGGTATTTGTCTGATAGGCCTAATACAACCAGTGCATTTCGAAATAGCAGTTTTTTTTCATGCCTATGAGTGCCTCATGATAAAATTTGCATCATGTTTACACCTGCCTTTATTTATTTCAAATTTTTGTTACAATAACAAAGTTTAGAAAATAATATTATGGTAATTGTTTCACAGAATGAAAAACAATACAGCATCTAAGCTGTTCTACAAAGTAGGTGCAGACCATGCATAATAATGAATTGATGACATGCAAATATGAATACTTAACACCTTGTTAGATGCAAAAGTGTCTGCATATAAGTGAGTGGCCTTTTCTGTTTTCTTTCTCAGCTATGCTGCTGTAACCAGCAGGGAGGCGGGGTCCGTTTCAAGAGGCAGGTTCACTGAAAACTCCAAGTTTTCTGAGCCTGAAATATGGGAAGCTACATTTTCCGTTTCACAGAGATAATTTCATTAACCTCTGTTTCAGTCACCGTAGCAACATTCTCCCCAGAGCTGACCTGGTCAGGAGCAGGTTTTCTTCAGTAAACTCAGAGTTTCCTCTGTCTCCGTTCTCCTTACAGCCAATCACGTTGTTTTATTTCCTGTTTTAAACTGATTTTTGTTGTAGTTTTGTGCATATAAAAAGGTATAATTTACTGGGTCCATTAGACACACTATTGGTTGAAAGACAAACATTGCATGTCCTTTTGTCGAGGATGTTATTAGAGAATGGTCAGAATTAGTTCACAGAGAGTTAAATATTTATAGGGAGAGGATTCTTAGACAACTCAGTTGGCAGGATATGAGATTTATTTGTTTTTGGTTTGTTATATGGCCGGTATTAAGATTATTTTTTTACAGTACGGCAGATAATATATTTAAATAATATATTAGAAATTAAATAATTTAATGAGCCAACTGGTAGTTAGGAGGCACAATGTAATGTTATTCTCTAGATCTAATAACCATAAATAATGGCCATTTATTTGGATGATAACATTCAAAGCAGCTGCAAACCATTTAGTATTTACCGTGTAATTGAAGACAAAATCAAACTCAGGAGGAACCCTTTGAGATGATGCACAGGTCCAACCTGTTTGAAGATGTTTTCTTGCTTCATCTGCACCTGCTGCCATGTGTTCATGTGCCCCGTGGGATTGCACCTAAATCAAATACATCCACTACCAGTCAAGCAATAAAGTAGTTTTGCCCTGTAATTATATTGTTATTAAAATAAGTATAGCAGGTCATTTTGACATTTTTGTTTGAATCAATATTTATTTCAGTAATATTCAGTAAACCTTATAAATGTCAAAATACACACTTAAACATAAGCATGTCTAGGTATCTGAAACTTACTGGAAGTACAATTTTGTTTTTTGACTTTCTGAAAATGTTAGTAATTTATAAATGGAACAACAGAGAGGAGAGTGTTTTATAATAAATTTTAAAAAATGGCCTGTCGTACAGGACTACATTTAAACTTACGCATTAACTCCAGGAGTAATCTTTTCCTATGACAACTCCCTCTCTTTTGTACTACTCTTGCCCTTTTCTTTTCTTTTCTTTTCTTTTCTTGCTGCCTATCTCCAGCTGTCTACGGGCAAGAGGTGGGGTAAACCCTGGACAGGTCTCCAGTCCATGGCAGGGCACAGATTCTCCAATATCTTTTCAAATTCTACGGGCGTTTCTCAATATGCGTTCTTGAGCGTTCTCGTGTGCTCGTGTACTCGTGATACGCCATCAGCCTCAGCCCGAGTACCGTTCCAATTCTCAAGAACGCCAGATCGAGAACGCATTAAATCCCCGGATGTTGTTCTCACCCCGCCCTCTTTATCGAGCATGCATCAGAGCAGACTTGTGTGTTCTTCAGACTGACTGCTTCCCCAGAATGCCCCGCGGCCGCAGCTTGATTCGAGACAGCGCTCACAGTGTTAAGTTAAACATTCCCTTTTCTGCTACTGTTGTTCTTCAAAAGTACGTTTTTAAATCGTTTGAGGCGATAACATTATACATTTAAGCCTCCCTGTGTGGTCTGTTTACAGAGTTAGTGCGAAATTAAAAAAAAAAGTCTGCCGTTGAGCGGACCAGAGTGACCAGCAGACCTCCGAGGGTAACCGCAGCCAGGGCTAAATTTACCCCGTCTGTAGTGCACTTCTCTCGGTCTAGTTATGTGTGAACTACCGCTCGTTCTGATGGCGGTTTTTTGCGGTTCGGTAATTTTTTTAAATGTTTTTTAAGCTTTAGAAATTAAAAATATTGTTCTCAAAATGTTTTGTGTAGGGAATAAATAGTTTTGACTGTTAAAGAAATGCCAAACAACGTTGCCTGTGATGATGTCACGAGTACGCTTCTGCTCCAATACACATACGTGCTTGCGTGCTCGCGTTCTCGTCAAGTCCGATCTTCCTGCGTTCTCGCCAAGAACGGACTTGACGAGAACGCGAGTATGTACTCGCGTTCTCGTGAATTGAGAAACGCCCTACATTAAAATCTCTAGATCCAGTGGTGTGATAGGCAGACATCCTGTTGCCTGTTGTCATGGTGACTTGAGGTATCAGGGCTCTTTTCATAGCTGCTACACACTGAGTGTTGATTAAACTAACTCAGACCAACCATTGTGAAACTGATAACTCATAGTTTCTAACCTCAGGGTAGATCAATTCAGTGTTGAGGATTTGAGTCTGAGTTTGTTTAACCTGCTTTTGCAATTGGCCTTTTGGCAACCGGCACGGCCAGTATATGTGCTGTTTGTAGCTAGTGAGGGCTTGGTACAAGGGAAGGAGGTAGGAATAGGAATAGGACCTCCTGATGTTCCTGTATGCTGTTTAGGAGTTTGCCCACAATCATTTTGCTGACAGAACAATTGGGCACAGCACATCTCAGGAAATATGTGTACCTGCACTCTGTGTGACACATGTAAACGTAAACAGCTTCAGATGTTTGGGGCTTTGTAATGAGAGCTTCTGCTGTTCACTAAACTTTAGCTCTTTTTCAGAAGGCTGTTTTCACTGATATCTTCCATATGTCTTTTTGTCACCAATTGGCACCCAAAAGGGATAAGGCTGCCCGGGTAAAGCATTCCTAGCTCCTTTTTCTACCTAGATAGTGTTCTTTCTGTTGAGGTGAAGTATTAAGAGCTATGAACAGGAAGTAGAAGCTACAATTGCCCAAACTGGAATCAGCCTTTGCCTAGTGTTTTTGAGCGGACTCATATCAAAGTACAACTGTAATCACTCCGGAGCCACACTTCTGCACACATATAAGATTTGAAAATTCTCTCTACACACACCTCACATGTGGAGCGAGGGTTAGGGCTGGGGGCAGTCTCAGCTGTGATTGACAGCGGCACACTGGCCCACAGCAACACAAATCAGGTGATGAGAGCAATCCTAGTCATGATCGTTTTGCAACGGAAGTTTGATCTCTCTCTACTGTCTTAAACATAGACAGAGGAACTGAGAAGCAGAGAGGAGGTTTCTGTGGGGGAGGCCCGCATCCCTGAGCCGTACCAGTTTAAGCTCCCGGCTCAGAGGTTCTGTCTGGCTGCTCCTTCCTCCCACATAAGATAGTTTTCATACTGACTATCAATAAGCGTCAAACACTCTTCTTATATCAAGATGTATAACTTTTGTCTTGTGACCTAATACCACAAAATGAATGGGAAATCAATATTGTACTTTAGAATAAATGAGGCACACTCACTTTTGTCCAATTTTGATGCACTTTCATTTTATTTATATTTCTTTTCGAAATAAATGTTCTCCAGTAACTTTAGGGTCATCTCGCTTTCACAAAATTAATGTTGTATTATTTTCTTCTTTTTGAATAACCTTTAAATGGGGACATATGATTTATTATTTCCCATTTTACCAAAGTTATTCAACTGATTGTCAGTTCCTAAGCATGCTTTAGCTGCTCAGTGTAAAGCTGCTGGTGTCAGTTCTTCTAAATTACATCACATCCCAAACTAAGCCAGTAATAGTAGCTTTTTAACCAAACAAGGGGTCTTTAGACACGGATTTCAACAGCGGCGCAGTAAATTATTAAAATGATGCTTTGGAAATGTAGACAACACTCCTCCAGTCAACATGCACAAGACTAAACACATGACCCTAGCTTTTGCACAATCCTCTTTTACATACGCATCAGTCAAATATTATTTTTTTCTAATTCTGCAGGCTCTCTACTTGGAGCATAGCGTACCAATATTCACACACCATATATAAGGTCCTTTGACCACATCAGGTCCCACTTCTTTTTTTTTTTTCTTTTTTCAGTCTGTTTAACACTATGCAGTGACAGTCAGTGGTGGTTTAGCTACCTTTCCTAGTGCTTAAACAGCCATGCTTATCTGTTTACATATCCTGTTGTGCACACACTAGAGGAGCTTCTACTTAGTATAAGCACGAAAACATAATGCATTTTGTAAAAAAAAAACCTTTTTTTAAACCATATAAAAGTAAATTTAAGTATAGCCTCTTTAACTAAAAGTGGAGCACAGAAAATAAAAAAAATGACTCCACAAAAACCTGCCCAGTCGACCAACTGATATTGCAGAATCAAACCCTAAACAATACTTTTCATCAAGCTCTTTGGCTTCACGCTTTAAGCCAATTGCTGATGGGTTAAAAGGGGAGCAGTCATAAAGCGTCTGTGCGAGCAGATGCTTTATGTTTGTGATCTGGTTGGAGCCAGCACCATATAGTCCATCCGGACCCCAAACATAAAGAATCTACTAGCACAGAACAACTTCAGAGTCAGCTTTTGGCTCTCAGATGCACCCCGGCCAGCTGTGTAACACAAAGGGGAAAAACTCTGGCTGAGGCAGAGGCCAAGATCACCAACCTACTGCAATAAATAGTGATGATAAAAGCTACAGACTGAATCAAGAGCAAGTGCATAGAAACAAAGGGATAAAAATCAGCAGTTGAACAATGCAGACCGTAATAACGCAGCGTAACAAGCCCACCTGCACACCTGAAATCCTACAGCAGCTTGAAGTTTAATTAAAATGAGCTGCAGTAAGAAATGAATGAGAAAGTCAGTTCCCAAACTGAGTATGCCAGTTAAAACCAAACAAAGTCCAGTAAACTTGAAACATCCCTCGTGCCCGATTACTTTAGAACTTTACAGTTATGAATAGAAATCTTTCAAAGTACTTTTATATTTGATTGGTTTTAACTGAATAATTTTTAAAGAGAAGTAAAAAAAATTGAATAAAGTGTTGTTTTTTAGCTGATAAAGAAAACATGTAAAAAAATTTTTTAGTTTAAACTATTGGCCAATATGTTATAATAAAATTCAAATGGATTTGAAATTATTTGCTGTCTTTGCACCCCCACAGTTACACACACACACAAACCTGTGTTGCCATCTTTGTGGGGCCTTTCCATTTACTTCTTAACCGTCAAGCTTACCATAAACCTAACCATTACAGGTCCATACCTAACCCTAACCTAAACTTTATTCACAGCTTAGTCCGAAATGGAACCCCTGACCCCAAAATGCCAATTCCCCTTGTGGGGTCCAGGCAACATGCTATGTTTCCCAGAAAATGGGCCCCACAATTTATAAAAAAAAAAAAAAAAAAAACACATATAAGGTTTATAACTCCTATCTGAGCTAACAACATTTTCTCCTATCAGTACTGGTTTGATGTTGTAGAATCTCCTGCCCTACCCTGACCTTAATTATGTCTCAACCTCACAATATTAGTTTTCCATCGGATGGGTAGTTTCCAGTAGATGAGTAGCTGAGGCTGCAAATGTTTTTGTCCTTTTGCCCTCTGTGTGAATGGAAGGGGGTTGGGTGACAGCAAAAGGTGCGCTTTGCCAACAAGCAAACATGAATTCTGTCATTAGTTATTTGAAATTTCTGAATGAGCTATGATAGTGCAAGCCATCAAAGATTATCTGATGACAGGAAGGCGGTGCAGAATCTTGAAAATTTGATTTGAGTTATGTTACACATAACTTGTTTCTGAGTTTAGGTTAGAGAAAGCATATATTTAATTACTGGTAAATATATCACGTGTATTTAGCATGCTTATATTTCTTATATATTTTTATATATTGCTTATATAAAACGTTTGATTACATTTAATACACATTATTTAGATGTCTCTTCCTCTCTCACACACACACTGTCTGTCTCAGAAATGTTGTTGGCATAAATCTGTTCAATCTGCTCTTGGTTGCCTGTGATTAATGTTCTCCTTGCCTACCCTGTCAGGTTAGGTGGCCATGTTTTGATAAGTTTACAGTTGTGCCATTTTTGGATGATGAATTATAAAGCGCTGTGTTGTTTTTTTTCAGGGCAAGGGAAAATGTTTTTTTTTTTACAACTAAAGCTCGCTTTGAACTTCTCTTCAACTGTAACCCTGATCTATTTGCTGTGTCGAAGTTCTCTATCATGTTATTTGTTTTACTTATGTGCTGTTAAAAACCTCTGAAACCTTAGATTTTTACTCAGGTGCACATAATTGGCCTCTGAAGAAGCTTCAACCTACCGTGTTATTGAATACTGTTATTTTGGAGTCGTAAGAACTTCACTATTTTAGTTTATATTTGTATAATAATCAGGAAGCAAGAAATCATTTTATTTTAATTTCACGATTTTTATTCTGTTGATTCTATACATCCATAGTCTATTCTCAAAATGTGTAAAAGAAAAAAAGAAATAAGCTTTTCTTAAAATCACAATGAGTTTCTTACCTCAATTTGGCTTTTTGTGGTTTGTCACATATATGAACACATAATACCTTACAACAAGAGGTTCAGTTATCACATGATGTAAATACATTCAGGGGTATAAACATTTTTCCAAGGCTGTCTATACAACGTTTTCTAATGCCTATATCCCTCTCAGGTTGTATAAGAAAAAAGAGCACTCAGATGTTTGGCATTTTTTCCGTAATTCTTAAACAGCCTCAAAAACATCTAAATTTTACAAACAACCCATGTAGCAATGTAGCTTTCTCTGAATTAATACAGTGAATAAGCTGTAGAATGAACACTTAAAAGAGAGCAGTGCAAAGAGCCAATTAAGTGATGTGCATTTGTTGTTTTGCAAGCATGACTGCTCAGCAAACTGTCTAAAAGAATAGATCAACCGTGCATTTTATTACTGGATTTGAACATTCTTTCATCTGTAATGATAATCGGCTTCATTCTTGAGATAATAATGAATCCCCCTGCAGCCATGCACCAGAGAATTAAATCAAAACAAAATTTTTTGCATCAAAACATTGTCACTTTCTTTGGACATCTCAGATTATTTATCCATATATCTGTCTCATGTTGTTCTTCTCAACAGTCATTTCGCTTGACTAGCTCCATTTTTGGTAGAGTTTTCACCTACAGTAAGATACATTTATATGATGACATAATCCTGTACTAATACACTCAAAAGTGGCTTCTGATATACTTAACTGTTTATCTCTGTTCTTTACCAATGTTTTCAGAAGAGCCACTGCACCCCGAACGACTGTAGCAACGGCCAAAGTTAAATGAGCCATATTCGTCTTTTTTGAGTTTTCATTTTATTACATGTTTTAATGCTTTAAAGGGTCTATTTTTGATGGGTAAATCATGAGCCAGTAACGCTCGATGTTAGTGAACAGTTCAAAGGATGGGTATGATATTACAAGAGAAGAACAGCCAGAAGATGGGAGGGTAACCCTGCATTAGTAGTAGATAGGAAGCTAGGACTTAAAAGAGAAATGGGAATAAAGGCGGCAAGACTTTTTTGCAGTCATGGGAGATTACAAGGGGGAGGGGAATTTGTGCCAATAGCTGATATTAACAAAGGTTTGTAACGCCAGTAAGAGCAGTATAGTCCTTTGCTGTTTCCACGGAGTAGTGCTGTAGGTCTACCTGCTTATCAGTCGGTGAACCTACAGCCATGACACCATCGTAGAAACACTGCTGCCACTCTGATGATAAGAAGCTGAGCCACTACTTTATGTGGGTTTTTTTTACTAGATGCTGCTTTCCTTTTAATACTGTATTGGTTGTTTTAAAATATTTTTTACTTTTACTGGCCTAGCTTTATTTCTGTTACTCTTTTTCATGGATTTGCAAATCTCTTCTAATTTTTTATTTTTTTGAAAACTCAATTCAATTAATTGATGATATCTTTCCGGCTTTACTGAATTTATATTTTATATGCAGTGTGACTAGTATGGCAAACAATGTGTTTCATGTAACCCTACAGCTGATTTGCAGCTCTGGTTTTATTTCTAAGGTGAAAAAACTCTTAAAATTTGGCAGAGTATGTACAGTACATATTCTGACTATAACCTTAAACTTTATGTAAGTTTTTTTTTTTTTGCCTCACCACTGGGTTTTTTTTTTCCAAACAAAACCTACACCTTGATTACACCACCTGCTGCTGGAAAAAAAAAATAAAAATCATTCATTACTCCCAGAGTAATGTTTGCATACATCAGGATGATGAATTTCTTTTCCAAATTGACTATCATAATTGTGAAACCAAGAAGAGTGCTGTCATTTATGAGTAATCGTTGGTGTTTAATGCATTCAAACCAAAAAGCATCTTGGGTGTTTTTGAAATAGACCCTTTTACTACACTGCTTTTTTGTCATGAATATTTCATCTTGATACAAATCCAGTAGTTTGTACTGAGATTAAATCAAATTAAGAGCGAGTTTCTAGTAGGCAAACAATGCATCTTCTCAATGTGATCTAATCTCGCTACTTTTTGTTGGTAAACTAAAGACAGTAGAGAGGAATTCTGGAGAGCCGTCCTGTCGGTTTCAACACCTCCTGCCCCTGTTTGTACATGTTGGTGGACAGGAGGGCTCTGTGTGCTTCGAGCCTCTCTGGCTTCATTAACTAGAAGGTCACAATAGATGGACTGCTTAGAGAAAAACCTTTGTCACCTAATGCAAAAAGCTACATGCAGCATCATGAAGTCATGGAAATGGATGATTACGCCACAACAAAACTCATCCACACTCTTCCAAACTTCTGCTTTCTATTGAGTGAGAAAGAAAATGTCTGCAGCAGAGCTGTTTTGTCATTACTGCTATTACCGGCAGACAGGCAGTTATGGTGTCAGTGATGAAGGACCAGAGCTGGACTTGCTGTCTCAGCTCTGTATCCATCATCATGTTGATGAGCTTAAAAGTCTAACAAATCACTACTGTTGTTTGTTAGGATGAAAAATAAGACCCTCCATTTGTGGTAAATCAGCATTTTTCTTTCACTTAATGTGGCTCTTCAAAAGTTAATCACAGCTGCCTCTATGTTATCTGTGTCAAGAATTGAGAAGCAGGAATTTTGACTGTCTTTACGTCACCATAATAATTTTTTCTGAGACAATGGCTAAAAATGCATAAATATTACATGGTTATAATTCAAAATTACTCGCAGAAAAAACAAAAAGAACAAAAAAAAAACAAAGGACAATCATTAGAGGAGACTTAAAACGTAAAGGCATGTACTTGTAATGTTGTATTATTTACATGAAGTGTAGTCTGTGATGACACAGTGTATGAAATATGTTGGAGGTTTCAGAGAGTGTTTTGTTTCTTTCTGCAGGTGAGCAATTACCTTCACAGCTTTGGGAAATAAACTGTTTCTAGGTCTATTTGTTTTTGATGTTGTCCTGAATCATTTTCCAAATAGAAGAGAGACAAACAGTGTATTAGTTGGGTGGGTGGGATCTGTAGAAATTTAGCTGTCTCTTTTCTGAACAAATGCAGCATAAGCTTAGTCCAGATCCAGTAGACAACATCCACAATCCCCCTTGCTTTCCTCCCAAACTGTATTAAGTCCTTCTTCTTCTGATCCATGCAGCCCCTTTACCAAAATGTTACACCGAGAAACAGCACACTTTCAACTGTGGTTCTATAAAAGTTTGTGAGTATATATTCAGATTCCTCAGAAATGATACACTCTTTGGGCATTCTTCATTACATGAGAGGTGAGAGTTATGCGACCCCAGTGCCAAGAGGATCAGATATGAGTTTCCCTGTCCTCATCACTTGGGGCCTGTTGGTGAGGAAGTCACCGATCCAATAGCAAAGCAGTGTAGATAGCCAAGGCTGTGGAGCTTCAATACGGATGGTGTTGCGGACTGAACTGAAGTTCACAAATAGCATCCTAACAAGTTGGATTGTTTAACTTGGAAATTTGGCATACCTGAATGTTGATCCATGACTACTGAGAGTCAGAAAATATAATGATTCTGTTCGACATACACAGATGTCATTACTCTCCTAAACTTCTGGCTAATGTCATTCCTGTTCTTTTTCTACTGCTCATTATATTTACCCAGGGGCTACAGATGTTATTGAAGCAATCACTGATTATTGCAAAAGCTTTTAAAAATATTGGTTGATGCCTGAAATTGCTCGGGAGCAAAATAGTTCATGACAATAATTTTTCTAAATTAAAGCTACAAGGCAATTTGTGACATGGCATATGGTTTCTTTGAAAGCACACAACATAAAATATACAGGAGAAAGATCCATACTAGAGAGCAGCGTTTTAGAGAAAAAAAAAAAAAACAGCTATAAAAATGAAGAAAATGCACTCAGACGTGTCTAATTTCCCCCTTCTTGCTATAGGTCATATTTCTACATGAATGACTTTTCGAATTGGACTCACTTGTTCAAACTGCACTGTGAACAACTGGGTCGCAGACTCCGATACGGAACACGTTGAGGTCCAGCATGTGCAGCAGACCCAATTTTAAAAATAAAATTTCTTCAAAGACTTTGAAGTCCTTACTGTCTATTGCAACATCCTTTATTAGGTTACTTCTTTAAGGAGTTTCTTCAAGCTTGGGAGTTTATAGAGCTCACCTCCTAGGCTCTTTTCTTCAACCAAAAGATATCATCACATTGTGCCAGATATTTTTATGGGTGGCTTTCTCTAAGTTTTTCGAATAGTGTTGTTTTATTGCCCTCAGTAGCTTGTGTTATGGTTTTTTAATATGTGAAGCCAAAGAGCAGAGCATAAAAACTACTTTCTCTGAGCTGTCGTGGGGAGTTCCTTGTAATGACAGAAGATGACAAATAGGGGTATTAAGCAGAGCCGTGCTTGGCTGGTTGAGCGCAGTCAGAGGTTTAGGTCACTCAGAAGTGCAGACTGCCTTTGTTAATTATCATTGAAGCCTACTGGTCTAGTATGTTGCAGGGAGGTAAACTGCAAAAAACAACAAAAAAAAAGATTACAGTAAGCTTGATGGTCGGGCTAAATGTGTGCAATCTATAGTTATTGTGCAGTTTATACAAATACAAAAGCAATACCCAAAGGTAGATGCAAAATACAATCAGAGATACCTGAGGATGCAGTAGTAGAGAATGCTGCAAAAATGACCCGCAGTTCTTCTAAATTTACAAATAATGCTGTAGATCACAAGTTAATGTGAGGTAATCTTCCTCTGTGATTATTTTTTTTTCTAATTTGTTTGCAAATAATAGAAAAAGTCAATTCAACTGCTAGCCCAATTCGATCTTTTTTAAATACAGAAACCCAAACATTATGACAGTGAAACATTTAGACAGTATAGAGGATGAGATTATTAAACTGAGCTCAAACAAATGAAGTCTCTAAAGAAGATCTGACTGTGCTGAATGACTTCTACATTGGGTGCAGTAAAGCCAAAAATATCACCTTAGGTGAAAGATACCAGAGGTGGGCTGGTGACTAGAAAAAGGAGACCCTTTACTGTATCTATTAGTGAACATGTGTATTTTTATTCCAATTGTAGTTAGTATATTGTACATGTTATAATTGTTTGATTTAAAAATGTTTTAACCTTAATTAGCGCTGATATAATTGAACTTATCTGTAAGCCCTGTCACACCAGGTAAATATACCTATAGAATTTAATGTGGGGTAAGGAAAAACATCTTAGTTTTAATTTGAGGTCCAGTATAGAAATGGAACACCTTTACAAGACTTATTTATTACATGTTGCAAACAATATTATGGTCAGATATTGAGAATTCACATCCTTACTTCCTTCCATTCAAATTGAGCTGTATTAAGGCTTTGTCACCTATATGCAAATAAGCTTTAGCCCCCCCCCATCAGTGCTTACACACAGTATACATGTTAGTCATCAAAACTGAAGAAGAAGAGCCTCCTGCACAACAAGTAAGGATGCAGTATATGATTTATAAATTATAATTAGCCTATTCCTACAAAGATACATTAAAGAGGTCCAACGCAACATTGAAAGCTACATTTCTGCAATATTAAAGGAGAATAATGTTAGTTCCAGAATATTTTCAGATATTTGCCCCTTCTGGCAACAAGATGAAATGTTGAAATTGTGCATGTGCAGGGGTGGAGTATGATTTTCCTGTACTTGTCTTCTGCTGATACTTTGGACTTTCCTCCCACATTTTTCATGGCAAGTCAGTTACATGTAGTAACTCCAAATACCACGTTGAAGGGGCACAGTATATGACTTTCAAATTTATATACCAGTAGCTCACACTGGCTGCATACATTTTTCTGAAATATTTGTATGTCCTGTTTGTGTTACTGATTATTTTTTTATTTTTTTTGCACTCAGAGTTGCACATTGCACTCAGAAAAACAATAAGCTGTATACACGAGTTAGCATCCTTCATAAGCTAATAGATGGTGGTGTTTTACGTCAGACCAAAAAATTAAATGCTTTTAAGTTGTGTTCATTTTTATTGAAACATTTCTTACCTAAATGCTGTGTACCAGCTTGTGTTTGGTAGGAAATAGAATTTTCTTTGAGGTTCTTAGTGGAGGATTTATTAGAACTTAAAATTGTTGTACGTTTATTCAATTAATGTCAGTTATTCTTTCTCCAGTCTGAGCTGTTGCTTTACCACAGCGCATTGCTAGAGGGTTGTTGTTTTTTCTCTTTTTTCTATTTGCATATGTTGTGACTATATCCCCCAAAAAAGCAAAATAAATACATGATGTTTAAAACTGACAAAACCACAACCGTTTGAAGAAAACATTATTTCCAACTCTAAAAGTTGAGCTTTAAAACATAAAAGATTAACCTTGCATGCCATCACAAATGATATCTCCCTATTTTGCTATTGAAATCTTAACGTAAAAGTACAAGAAGGACTAAAATGTGCTTATCCAGTTAGCACTGATCTGTATTTTACAGAAAATATATCTTACCACATCTTGGCTGACAGTTCAAAAAGATGAATCAATCTGATGACATCAAGTTTTACTAAATATTTTTTAGCATTAGAGGGAAAAAAAGCCTATAAATTTGTTTGAAGACAAGCTCTCATGAGAGGCAAAATGTGGCCAATATTTTCCAGCTATCAGTGATATTTCACAGGATAATGTATCGGACGATTTCTAACCATAATTTTAGTTTAGATTTAAAACTCTGATCCTTTTTCTCACATGCTCTTATAGTAAGCAAGAGGTGCTGCAGTTGTTGATCATTTTCACAATCAGAGTGAGTCATTTGAAAGTTGTAAAGCTATTCTTCGCTGTTTTTCAGGTTGCCACAATAACTAAAGTGCATCCCTGTGAATGGAGTGCAGCCGGATGTTGTATGGTAAAACACATTGTACCATCCCTGAAAAGAGGTTCATCATTATCCAATTCAAAAGGTTAATGCACTACCTTAATAATCCTACCCCTGTCTGTGCTTTTTCCAGCCGGCTTTATATCTTCATTTGGTAGGCTATTACGCCTTAATATTTGAAGAAGAGGATTTTTTTGTATTACTAACACATATAATGGTTGTTAATAGCTTATATAATTTTTTGTAACTGCTCTAATTTTGTTAGTTTTTTTGGAAAAAAATTGACTATTGTTCATGTTTCATACAAAATACAATTTTAAGCCATCAATCTTTCATTTAATGTGTATTTTTTCACCTAATCAACCAGTTTTTGATATTTTTGGAAAGCAAACTATTATAAGTAAAGAAAAAAAAAATACTATGACAGTACCTAAAAAGCAGCAAAATGCTTTAGGCTAATTGTGTACAGTATTTTTGTGAGAATCGTGAAAGGAAAGGTGGAAAAGAGGACAAACCTTTTAGAACTTTAGAGGGGAAACAAATTCTTAAGACAATGTTTACTATCCAACCTTAAAGCAACCCTGAAACACAGAGCAGAAAAATAGTTTACTTCACAGCTAAATCCACTTCTTAATAATTACCAGACCTTGAATCCAATGAGGAACTGAGGATAGACTTGAAACTGATATTCAAGGAGGCTTTCTATCCATGATGAATTGGCCACTGTGCAAAGTTGATGAAACTAAGCAAACTAAGCTGAAATAAACAGCTAGAAACATAATGAAAAAAATCTGCTATAATCTAAGTTAAGGGTTCTATTTGTATAAAACCCTAAAAAAAAAACAGCATAATTGTCCTGTTTATTGACCTGCTCTTGTCACCTAAAACACATCTAAACTATGTTGATGCTTATTTTAATATTTCCAAATTTGAAACATCTTTAAGAAATATTAATATAGTTTTATTTACTGTTTTAGACTGCATACAATTTTATTGGCATTTGCGATCGTAAAATAATAATAAGATAAAACAGAAAATGACATTAAATACATAAATAAGTGAAATTACCTTAACTGGATTTTGAAGGATATCTTTAGGCTTTTACATTTTCAAGTTATTGACCAATAAGAGAGCTGTTTTCTCAGCTCTAACCTCAATAAAAGGAAGCAGTAAAACCATAAAAGAACATAAATGTTTGCATGTGGCTGTGCATCTCTCATTTATCAGTGAAGTCTGTTAATACTATGAGGACACTATTAAATAATTGTGGATGAGCCTTTTTAATACCCTAACAATAGGGCTCTTTTTTACATGTAGTGGAGCAGAAAAGGCTCAGGCGTAGTATGGATTGCATCCTGGATTTTGCTTGATGATTCAATGTCATGTTTGAATAGGGCACTTAATGAAACTTAATGGGGTCATCATTAATGTTATACATTTCTCATGTGCTTTACTAACCAAATTGCTGTATTTTCTTGGATGTTCATTATTTCGACAAAGTAATAAAAAAAGACATTGATTTTGTGAAATATGGATAACACAAGATATGTGTTATTGAATATGAGACATTGTCCTCCCGTGAGATTTTATAAACAGTAATCTACAAAACAAGACAACCAGAAGGAAAAAATAAATACATAAAACTATGTATGAATACATGAAATTTTAAACACCAATATATGTGCATCAATGTGGCTCCTCCTAGTACACGTAGATCAAGCATGTCAATATGAAAACTACAAACCCGAAAGGCAACATAAATGTATTCTATGATAAATATTGTCATTTCTGGATGAAGGTTCTCTGATTTGTACTGAATTTCTAAATGACTGAGAAAACAGCCTATCATATTCAGGAAATAGGAAATTACAGTTTTTAATCCCAAACAAGAGATCACACATAGGTGAGATTGCTTAGGTATTCAATATATATATATATATATATATATATATATATATATATAT
>NW_015151101.1:341775-361632 GCF_000732505.1 Cyprinodon variegatus
CAAATTAGCCAATGAGCTGCTGTCAGTCTGGGTTGCTGCTGCTGCTACTTTTAGACACAGCAGGCAAACCTGTGGAAAGCCGGAAAGAAGGAGAAGACGATGAGAAAAAGAGAGCAAAGTAAGTGTGGACTGCTGGAAGAACTGCGGTGAACTGGTGAAAAAAAAGTGAAATGGCGTGCTCAAAGATGACCCTGCACATTTTGAGTATGTTTGGCTCAACCTGTTGCAGTAAAGCAGGATTCTCCACCATGAACAGAATCAAAAATAAATATGGATCCAGGCTCAAGTTGAGCACCTAGATATGGGCTTGAGGATGGCGTTTTCAGGTCTAAAACCTTGCAAGGCAGCCTAAAGCCCACTGCTCTAATTAAGCCAGAAAGAAGAAGAAAAAAAAAAAAGGTCAGTTCAGGTGAATATGTGAATCAGGAAATTGTCTATATACCAAACTGAACGATTGTTGTTCTCTACTTAAAAAAAACACTTTAGATTTTAAAATGGAAAAACTTTATATTTTCTTACATTTTTTATTTAAAAATGCCATGTATAACATGGAAGCATAAACACCTCATTTTATTTCAGTGTTGAAATCTGATTATAATTAAAAATGTCTCCGGACTTTTACTGGTTGTTGATTTCCTTTATTCAGACCCCACTGGGTTTTAATTGGTTACCCCTGCCCTAGAGATTACAGCCTTGTATAAATGCATTAAAAAAACTTGTCAAAGGCATAAAAAAGTGCTGTTAAACTTTTTATGTCTAGCTAATGGAAACTGCCCTTATAGCTCATAATGTAACCCCTGGTCCCAGCAACTTCTGCAGTAATACTATTACTTATAACTACTCAACAAACAAACCATTTTAAAACAATATATTCGGGAACTTTTACACTGCTCTTTTACTAACTTTATTAGTGTGTTATAATATAATTATATAAGTGTTTATCCCTTCTTAAGCGGTGGGGAAAGTGATTATCAAGCTACTGCTTTTTTGACGTGGCTTGCTGTGCTTTAACATTAAGTGGTACCGTATATAGAAGAAAAGAAGTGAAGATAAGGTTATAATGTGATAATTGCTCTCCCCTTTTGCAGTGAATTAGCCAAAAACAAATAGCAATTCCACTTCAGTTACTGCTAATTTAAGTTTTCACATTCTTCAGCTTATGTTTTTTATGGAAAGTAGTTCACAAGAAGAAGCCACGCTTAATTTGAGTGCAGCTTACGCCATCTATGCCAGCTTGTCGAAGCCTCCTTGGAGACAGGCCACTCTGTCCTTGGCGATCTATTGGGATTTAAAGACTCAGTGTATGTTTAAGCTGAGATTGATTTCATTAAATAAATCAATTCCAATAAACCCGCGGTAATGACAAGGGCTTCTTCATGATCCATGTTATGTTTGGTTTTCTTAAATAATTCAAGTACTGTGAAACAACCGCAAGCAGATTTATAGCATGAGCTCTGGAAAGCACTGATGTGGAAATACTCAAATTTGATTTCATCCATGAGAATGTCAAAGCAGAGAGCCCTTTGTATGAGTTGAAGATGGAACATTGGGCGGCTTTAAGCAATCACTTAGAGACAATATAGATATTTACAATTTGAAGTTGAGTTTATCTTTATAGGTCCAGACAGATCGTCTACAAATTGGAGATTAAATATTTTAATTATATGAGAAATATTTCAGCAGTTTAAGTGTTAAATTGGAAGCAATACTGTATCTGCAAGATATACAATAGGGATGGGAATAGCAGTTCTTTTTTAGTTTGGTTCTAGAATAGGCTAGATGTATGGCTTTGATCACATGCAATATACTGTTTACTTGTTTTTCTGCCAGTTTATGTTTATAATAGCATAATAATAAGTGGATTGATAAAATATTAAAAGCCATTTATGTTCCCTAACAGTTAAAACAGGTAGTAAACATCAGGCAAGATTATGCTAAAAAATCTTCTTTGGGTTTTAGCTGGTAATCGGTTACTGATCACAATATGATCAAATGAGCAGGAAAAGTAATCCTAGAGCATTATACCTGCTTACAGCATTAAAATGCAGGACAGAAAAAGTGAAATTGTTTGATAAAAGTGGTATTGAATATTAATAAACTATGTTTTAGTCCACTTCTTTTATAGAGCATCCTTGAAATATTGTTTAAAGCCTGGCAAAAGAAAATGCTAACATACAAAAATTGAAAGGAGCAATTTGAAAACTTGTCATATCTTGGAAATAAAATCCTTCGGAAGTGGAAAGGGTAGTGTGCTATAAAAACAAAAGGATGCCACGTCATTTAATAAAAATGAAAATGATCAACACACAGGCGGCTAAATCTGTGTATGTGAAACTGAAAGACTCAGACAGCAGGCTCATCTAATTTGCATTCATTGCAGTCCGACATTGCTGTAATACATACCTGACACAGAGGGATATGTTTTTATATGGTGATGAATGGTCACCTTTCACATTGTTTTTTTTTTTGGATTCTTTGCAATCATGAATATTAATAAATACATTAAAATTCCTACTGATAATTTCTACTTCCCAATCAACATCATCCCCAACAAGTATATATTTAAATTAAAGTAGGGTTATTATTGAACTACTGGTACTAATTAATTATTAACAAAAATAGTCATATAGTGATATTACACTTTTTAATTTTGTATAACACTAGTCATAGCAATTATTCCATGCATTTTTTTATATTTGTGTTTTCCCTCAAATAAGACATTCAGTATACACGAAAATAGAGAGTTTTTTTTTATTTTCATGACTATGAAAATTGAAGATTCACACTGAAGTCATCAAAACTACTAATTAACACCTGTGGCATTATATACTTAACATAGAATTGTGAAACAACTGGAAATATGTCTTATATTCTAAGTTGTTCAAAGTAGCCACCTTTTGCTTTAATAACTGCTTTGCACGCTCTTGGCATTCTCTTGATAAGCCTCCAGAGGTAGTCACCTGAAATGGTCTTTCATCAGTCTTCTAGGAGTTCCCAGAGATGCTTAGCATTTGTTGTCCATTTTGCCTTTACTCTGCAGTCCAGCTCACCCCTAACCATCTTGATTGGGTTCAGGTCCGGTGATTGTGGAGTCCAGGTCATCTGGCGCAGCCCCTATCCAGCCCTTACAAAGCCTGAAGGTGTGTTTGGGGTCATTGTCCTGTTGAAAGATAAATGATGGTCCAAATAAATGCAAATTGGATGGATTTGCATGCCACTGCAAGATACTGTGGTACCCATGCAGATTCAGTATGCCTTCAATATTGAATAAATCCCCAACAGTGTCACCAGCAAAGCACCCCCACACCATCACACCTCCTCCTCCATGCTTCACGTTGGGAACCAGGCATGTAGAGTCCATCTGTTAGCCTTTTCTGCGTCTCACAAAGACATGATTTTTGGAACCAAAGATCTCAAATTTGGACTCATCAGACCAAAGCACAGATTTCCACTGGTCTAATGTCCATTCTTTACTTAGCTGCTTTTTTCATGCCATAATACAACTTCTAACAGTCTATTCAGTATGACAATCAGTGGGACTAATCCCACTTATTAAACCTGACAGGAGACACCTGCCAAGTGAAAACAATTTCAGGGGACTATCTCTTTAAGCTCATCAAGAGAATGCCAAGAGTGTGCAAAGCAGTAATCAAAGCAAAAGGTAGCTACTTTGAAGAACCTTAAATATAAGCCATATTTTCAATTGTTTCACACTTTAAGTATATAATTCCACATGTGTTCATTCATAGTTGTGAAGCCTTCAGTGTGAATCTTCAATGTTCATAGTCATAAGGAGGCGTGTCCAAACTTTTGATCTGCACTGTATATATCAGGGTAAATGGTGTTAGAAAAAGAAAATGTTTAGATTCATAGGTCTGTGCCTCATGCTGTCACGGTTGCTAGTTAAGGTCTTCCCTGTCACAATAATTATCATAAGAAATTGATTTATTATCAAATCATAAAAATGAGCAGTTTCTTGAATAGGTATATTTGACCTTAATTTGAGCAGTTAAAGAAGGTAATCTGCAAAATAAATTAATATTTTTGCTTTTAAAAATAAGAAATTAAGATACAAGGGATTCTTCAGCTTATTTGAAAGTTACTGGAGTTTTTTTCCTATTTAAAATGTGAATCTTGGGTACAGTGTTGGTGCAGGGGTTGAGCATGCGACTGGTGCATGTCTTCCCCCTCTCTCTAATCCCAGTTCCTGTCTGCCGACTTTCAAATAAAGGTAACTAGTGCCAAAAATAATTAAAAGGTAAGGTTCTTCCTTTTCCATGGGAAAACTGGAATTTCGGACCCTATGAGAGACAATTCATATTGAATTGCAATTAAAAAGCAGAAGGGGAAAAAACTATACAGTTTTTTGGGAGAAGGAAGGTTATAAAGTCAAACAGCTGCTCGGAGGAAGTATTTGCAATAAGGTTCCTCCAATTAGGATACAGTAGTCTTTCACTGAGCTCTGTAGCATTGGAGCAGCCTCATGCATTTGGCTGGATAGACTGCTCTTTTTTTGAGTCCTTTTTTCTCACACTATCTGCTGCCGCACCATAGATCCGAGCTGGCCTTACTGGTGAGCTTATCTTCTTACTCCCTCTTGGCAATGGATATACTGCTGCCCCTACAAAATACATAGATGGCTGATTGCACCACAGTTGAAATGGTTCTTTAAAAAAAAAGAAAAAAAACTGCCCTAAAAATTATCTGCTTCTTCAGCAGGCAGAGTCTGCTCCTGTCAGGAACATCAGCGTTGCTACTTTATTGGGTTTATTGAGGTCAACACTTCGGAACTTATAGATGTCAGCTTGTCCTAATTAGATAAACTACTAGGGAAAACATTAGTTCTGAAACACAACAGGCAGGTAATATTAGGGTGTAATAAATTCACACATCATCAATGATAATATTCCTAACAGTTTGCAAGCAGCATGTCATCATTAATGGGAATGGTGAGTGGTGCACCTTAAGCTTCTATTTCCTAAGTTTTTATCTTTTACATGGCAAAAAAAAAACATAGTATATCTTTGTTACTGTAAAAGTGTAGCAACCTCAAGAAAGCTAACTCCTTTTTAACATTTTTGTCATGAAAAATAATTATAAAAATAATTAAAATAGTTTAATTTAGTATGATATCAAAATCTGATCCCTCTCACCCCCAAAAAACAACCTCAGCTGTTATACACATATTGAAAGTTATCTAAAGCAAAGCTAAGCAAAGCAAAAACAGCCACCTTAAGCTCTAATTATGAGCCAATGCGTTTATTTGAAGCAGATTTTTCTTCTGGATGGGTCCACTGACCTTCTATGTCTAATATGAAAACTTTCCAAAAATAGAATACAGTAAAGGGTTTCCAAATTTATTCCTGGACATTAAGTTTATTTTTAAGAATATATGTTAACCTCTTCATTGACATAAATTGTTCCACTGCATTGATCCAAACACCAATTATGGGATATTCAAGATTTCTTCCCAGTTACGAGCTGTTAATCAGCTTGCAACGCTCCAAAATCTATGAATCTAACATATTTTCCTTTTTTGGTTATAGGTGTAGTATCATTGATGTATCCAGAGGCTCATTTATGTATTCAACTCAGTGTCGTTCAGTTTATTTATATTCTGCCAATTCACAACAGGTAATCTCAGTCAAACTGATTCAATGGTGTTCTGGTTTTCTATCAAGGGTAATCCTTCACACCAAGCATGCTTGTAGAGACAATGGAGAGGAAAAAGTCCCTTTTAACAGGAAGAAACCTCCAGGAGAACCAGACTCAATGTGAGTAGCTATCAGCTGAGGCCGACTGGGGTTCAAGGCGATGGAAGCAGACATAAAGAAAGAATCAGACTCAGTTCCATCGGTGGCCCCATCCAGGAAACGCACACCAAGGCAGATGAGCTCCAACCCAGCCCCCACGTCATAGGATGAAGAGAGAACATCCAGCCAGTCACATTCAGAAAAACAGGACTACACTGGCAGAGTTCGAACGTCTATAAACAAAGGTGTTGATAGCACAGCTGACATTTCTCTTCACGATGGTGTCACAGCAGAACAGGAACAGACCAGATGAAGCTGCTATGAGAAAAAGCAGAGAGAGAATAAAACTAGAGATTTAACTATCAATGTAGCAAAATGAGGCGAGGAAGTGGCTGGGCGAATTAGGTAGGGGGGTGGGGGGCTCTGATTGGGTGGCCTGTGCGGGGCATGTGGGCCCTGATGCCTGGGGGGGGCTTTTGCTGGGGTTGGTATGGTCTGGGTGTGGGGCGGGGGGCTGGGCCCGAAGCAGGAACAAGATGGGTTGGTGTGGCGGTGTTGCTGCTCCCCTCCCCCCAAGCCGGATTATATGTTTACCTATTGGGTCATCCGATAATCCCGGGACCAACCACCGGTGCTGCCAGGTCTTTGGTCTTGGGATTGTTGGATGTGAGTGTTATGTGTGAATATGTGTCCGCGTCCGTTTTTTTAAAGTATTTTATTTTTTTGGCTCATCTCAGAGTCTGTCTGGTGTGAGTGGGGGCACTAGGGTGGGAAGGCATGATTGAGACTGTGAGTTTTTTTTGTTTTTTTTCTCTTTTCTTTCCCAGGTTGGGGTCTGAACTGCTCCCTCTCCCAAGAACATCTCAAGTCTCTGCCAGATGTGGAGCCCATTCCCCCCGTTATGCTCTCCTTCCGCTGGCTGGCACCTGGGCTCGCCGGTGCATTGGTGGAGCTCGCGTTTGGATGCCCGGGTGGCTACTGGCTTATTCCTGGCAGCTTCTCTGCGGGGCCCGGGTGAGGCTCCCGCCAGGGTGATGGGGTCCCCCCTGGGCCTCCGATCCCTGGGGCCCAGGGCTGGACTCACTTCGGGGTGGCTGGTTGCCGACGGACTCATCCTTGCGGCTCCTGGGGGCTCCGGCATGGCGGTGGATCGGGGACTTCCTAGGGGCTGTCTCTCCTCCACCCTCGGTGGGGGTCGAATTTCCTGGGTTGGCCCCTCCTTGGTGCCTTCGCTCTTGGGGTCCCATTGGACGTCTGGGGCTTTTGGTCTCCAGGCGCTGGACTTAGTGCTATGAGGGGTGCCTCTTCGTCTCTCCACAACCACTATTGAGCATTTTTCCTTTGGATAAACTTTACATGCACAAGTGCACTTTCATAACAACTACAGGTGCTTGGTTCTTAGAGATTCACTTCCATACAGAAAGCCCATATTCTTATCTTCAGGTAAAAATGAGTACATGTCAGATTAAATAATACTACTTCAGTGATAGTATCTAGGTGTTACTTTAATGTATGTCTCGTACCATGTCCGTTGGTTGAGCTGTTCTTTTTACGTCTCTCTGCAGGTGATGAAGCAGACTGAAAATATTTTATCAGTATCTCCCTTTTATCTCCTCTTTCTTTCATCTTTTCTCCTTTTTTCTCTTTTTCCTTTCCTGTTCTACTTACATTGCAGTGTCCATATTGTGATAATTATGCAGGGAACTCCCGCATGGAGTTAGCATGTTCTCAGTGTGGAGGCTGTGTTCTCTCTGGTTACTCTAGCTTCCTACCACAGTCGTAAATCATGACTGTTAGGTTAAACGCTGCCCTGAGCTTACCATTAGGTGTCTGTGACAGTCTGGTGACCTGAAAAAGATTTACTCTGCCGTTTGCCCATAGACTGCTGGGGACAGGTGCCAGTCATATCGTAACCCTGATGGATACGCTGAAGATGAATGCTTATATATGTTTACACTGACCAATTAAATTAAGAATGGTCATTTTAAGGTTCATTTTCTGAAGTATTTCTTTTCAAATGTACTTTTCATAATTCAAGTTTGGATGCCATTGTCTCTCTTTAGATCCTGACAAAAGCCACTTATTAAGCGCAGAAGTCATTCCTTTTTTGAAACGTATTTTTGTTTTTTGTTTTTTACATCCGAATTAAAGTTTCCTTTGTATGTCACCATCTGGTTTTATTCTATTTTCCAATCAGCAGAGGGAATTCCTGTCACTCCAGCAACTTCTCTGTTGTTTTAGGATGAGCACTGGGAAGTCAGGTTTTGAGACCATAACCTTTTAAAAAAATCATGTACTTTGGGATTACAATCAGTCCCTATTTCCTAATTAGCCACATTAGTGGTATGTATGAGCATATTTCTAGGGATACAAGGTAAACTATGTGGAATTGTGATGCTTTTAAAACTGTATAAAAACTCACACATATATTTCCTTTTGTATAAATAGGTTGTGCTGTTGGCAGCTAGATAGTTGTTTACCAAACTCGTCAAAAGGTGCTGTTGCTCTTCTATTCTTGTGTGTGGTTATTGTATGCAGAGTGAAATAAAACAAAAAATAATCTATTCCAATCTTCAGCATAGTCCTAAATAAGTGTTAAAGTGTGATTTCAGAGGGGACAGGCAATGGTCAAGAAGATTTCAGAATGTTTTTTTGTGGTTGTTTTTGTTGATCTTTTAATGTTTGTGTTTAGATATTGGGTCATGCAAACTGGGAGATGGTTTGTATATATGAGAATATGATGTGTATATGATTCATCTATGCAACAGCAAGAATGTCTATTATTGACGGTTGTCCTTCGCACAATAATTTAATCTTAATCTAATCTAACCAAAAAAGCTTACTTTTAAAGGAGTCCAACAAAATAAATTTACATTAGGATGGGTATTACAGCAGAAAAAATCTAGATGCGAAAGGTTTGAAAACATAATGTATTCCATCTTAACATTCTACTTCTCAACTAAACACCGAATTTTCCTGTTTGGCTCAACATCACCAGCTTTTTTTTTCTTTTTTTCTTTAATATCCAAGGCAAATATTTAGCTAATATACAGATCCTTCCGTCTGCATATGGCTGAGCACTATGTATGTGCTTGCATTCATTTGCATGTTTTCACTCAAGCATCTGAGGACTCTTCAGTATCTCTTGTTGCCTCTATAGCTTATTGATTGACACTTGGGGCTCTGAGACACCATCTGCTTCTTGTTCTTTCATACTAAATTGCTGTTCAAATATATAAACTTCTGAATTTGCTTAATTGATAAGGATAGCCCTTATAGAGCCTGAGAACCAAGTCTGTTGAGCCAACAGGCTCATATAATGTAAACACAAGCAGAGGTAGGTATAAAAAAGTCTTAGTTGGTAAAATGTTAATCATTTAAACTCCCTCCACAGCGAGCCATGGATATCCCTCACCTCTGATTGACTTTTCCCTCCAGCGATTTTCCCTCATATTGATATCTACTTTGTGCAAATTTATTTCTTTCAGCTAAGATGCAGTGGATCATTCTGTGATGGTAACTGAATTTGAGTGGGCAGCTACCTGCACATTGGCAAAGAGATTACATTATTTAACCATTGCATTAAATGTTAGTTGATGGGTATATTAAAAGTGACACTCTGCCTATGGAAGTCAACAAATACATTATATTGTGTTATAGATCAGAGGGACTGATGAATGATGCACTATAGTGTAGGAGAACATTGTGTATCATGCCAGAGCACACCGGGCAGTAACTTAGATAACCCAAAAACAATAACACTGTCTATGTTATGTTTCTTCTTAACATTATTTTAAATGATAGCTCAGGATAGTGAATATCTGTGAAATGGAAGGAAACAACTTTTACTCTAATAATACATGGACATCCACCTAAATATAGACAAGACTGGGAGATTAAAAAAAAGGTATAAGCTACAGCTCATGTGTAAAAATTTCTTGATACAATTATCTCTGGCATTTATGGAAACCATTAAGCCGACCTTTTTAACAGGAAAGACAAAATCCTTTGCTACATGCCATTTATGGGACAGATGGAAGAAGCCTGTAGTCACTGAGGTCCAATAATAAAGTGTAACAAAATAATGCAAAAAACCCAAACTTCACCATCTAACAGTACCCTGCAAAGACTATCCTCACTGTGTAACATGATGGTGGCAGCATCATTTTACGGGTATGCTGCGGTTTAGCAAGCTGAGCAAAGCTAGACAAAGTAGGTAAAAATAATTCAATACAGAGACATCCTGCAAGAAAACATGTAAGAGGCTTTAAAACATTTGAGACCAAAATGAAGGACTGCCTTGTAGTAAAATAGAATAGAATAGAAATATCCTTTATTGTCCTGCAGTGGTGAATTCCAGTTGTGATAGCGGTAAAGCAAATAAGCTGCTGAAAGCATACACCTACAGTCAGAACGAAAAATATATAAAGAAAAAATAAAGATAGAATAGATTTTACAGTAAAAAAACAACACATCACAGAAGGTTACATTGTGAAGCTTTTAAAATAATGCAGATAAAAGAGAAAAAAAATCAAGATAAACCAAAAAACACAAACCACCTATTAAAAAAATTAAAACTGTGTGCATAACAATATTGATTTAACAAAACACCTACTGAGCAAGTAAAAAGATGTAAAAATCAGGCAAAAATGTGCTATCTAAAGGTAAAAACACACTGTACATTTTTAACTAAAAGGAATCAAACTAATTGAGATTACTTTTGCATTCCACTTCCAATTTATTAGGGGTTTTTCAGAGTACATACTCACTAAAAAAGGGCTTAAAGGTTGAAAGGTTTCAGAGTAATCTATCTTTATTATTATATACATAATACCATAAGGTAAACGTTTTAATGTTTTATGTAATTTCTAATGTCACAACCCGTTAAACATAACAATAATTTGGGATAACTTAAGTTCAAATATGGATAAGAATAAAAATCTCCATTAATAAAAGCTTGTTTAAGTGAAAGGAAAGGGGTTAGGATGTAGATTGCAGCTTACAGAGTCAACGTCTTAGACCAGAGGTCTTCAACAGGCGGTCCGGGACCCCTAGGGGGTCCGCGGAGGTACTGCATGGGGGTCGCGAAAGTCTTGGTTGATTGCTTTTTTTTATATTCCCTCCTGCAATTTTTTGCACTAATTAAACTGTCTTTAAATACACATTAACATGATTTCAACGCACTGTAGTAAACATATAAATGGAGGCAGAAGATGTCTTTCAGTCATCAATGTACACATTTAGCGACACACAGAAGCTCTTTCAAACTGGGCACCGTTTCATTCACAACACCTGTCCCATCAACCAGGAATCAGAATCAGAAATACTTTAATAATCCCAGGGAGAAATTACTTTTGTTACATTACTCCATATGTAATAGAGTGACTATAGGACCAATTTGATATAACACAATTTCATACAATATATAAAATTAGGGGGTCCCTGCTCCATCTCGCAATCAGTTTGGGGGTCCTTGGCCTCGAAAACGTTGATGACCCCTGTCTTAGACAGTTATTTTGTCTAAGATCAGGTTGGATAATGGAACAGCCTGCAACAACATTTATTTGAACACTACAGCAACACTTTCAAATACACCTGCAACATAACCTTTCAGATAAAACCCATGGGGTAACATGTATTTCTACTGAAGCCCAGCTTTTATAAAAAATCTAATGTGTTCATGATTTAAGACTTTTTGTTAATTCTGCGATCACATTGTAATCTAAGAGCCTCAAGCTATGGGATGTTGCATGTGTCACAAGTACTACGATGCAACTTGTTTACACTAAAATGGTACAAGCCATGGCCAGCTGCTTCTCACCACTCGAGCAGATCCACCCCACTCACCTCTTATGTTACTAAATTCCCTCTGCTACTGATAACACTCTCTCTTGATCCTCCTCTCCTACTCTCTTTTGGTATTCAAAGCCTTTTCCAGCCTTGATTGCCAATGAACAAAGGCCATTGTCTTGTCTATGAATACTCAGATCTATGACTCTGGCCTTGAACTGAGATCATTTCCAATTCTTGAACCACTCTAGATTTATGTCACGGTAATCATGCCCTGTATATACAAGAGTGCAGTTGCCAGCCTATATCAAAATCAAGGAGCAGTATGTTGCTCCTCAACACATCTGTTATGATTCTCTGCATGTTTTTTAATCTTACTTTTCTATTCCTTTGAGATGTAAAAAGCACATAAGGTTTTTCTTGTTTTTTTAGATGTTAGAGATGTCCTTAGTTTTGATTTGTTTGTCACAACTAAACATTATGGTTGTCACTAATTTGAATATCAGATGTAAATAAAAAATGGCCTGACAAAATAAAGAAGATGTTCAAAGGTAGAAGAAATCTTTAAGAATTTTCATTTAAAAAAATTCTCCCAGTAAATTGTATCTGACAGAATTACCTGCCAAATATTGAAACAAATAGATAAACATAAAATACTGTTCATGCTTTACTGGTTATGGGCAGTTATTAAACAACATCCCCATTTTTCCTGGTGTTTAAAGGTACACTATGCAACCGGTGTTGATTTTCCAGCGAGGCTCCCCCCAAAGATCGCCACTGTGCTAGCAACGAGCATGCTTTTAACTGGGGGCATGTAGCAGTTCTCGCCGTAAAGCAAGACCGACTCTCGCGAGACTTCTGAGCCTTTGGGTGCGGGCCGAGGGCTCCTGCAATTGCAAGTGCGGTATTTCCCCCACAGACCACCAGGGCGGCCGAGAATACCTTTGTTCAACCTGAAATGACTCATTTAATCATCCAAAACGTTATGGAACACATTAATTAACTGAAAAATGTTGCATAGTGTGCCTTTAAGTTTTACTCACCCATTAAGATAGAAATTTAATCTCCTTTGCAAAACAATAAGTTTAACAAAGTTAAATGTGTGTTCTTTAAATCATCAAATATAACGCTTTTAACTTTTAAATATCCTGTATATCTGACGGGTTAAGATTTTTTTAACAAAGCAAATAAATTTTTTAAAAGCTTTTGTAGATGTACTCATGATTTAGAAAAATCCATTGAGATTATTCTATATGCTGATTAGTCAGAGCCTTCTTACAAAACTGTGCAGTATTTTCAACAAAACTTTATTATGAATCTCCTTTTAGGATAACAATGGTTTTATATGACATATACACATGAGAAATAATAGAGCAACACAGATTGTTTGAGTCAAAATTGTAAGAGTTTTCAATCTTAATTTATCTGGCTTATTTTAGCTCATCCATCTAAGCATCAAATGTCTGGATGGATGAACTGCTCCTAACAGCCTGCGCAGCATTGATCCCCATTATACAGGCTATGTGAGGTGCTTCAGAAAAGGCATATTATGAAATAGGAAGATATTGTTTTTCATTGGATTTATCTGCATTATATTTGAGATTAAAGTCCTAAATCTACATTTTAAGACATTGCATTGATTGTGACTTATTCCAGGCTGAAGTGCATTACTTTAATAAAGATAATCACTATGAGGCAATCAAAAACAAACACTGTAATTACACTCAAATAAAGATTGACATTAAAGCCTAAACTATGTCAATAATTCTCACTTTTAGCTGTTATATGTCCAGTGCATTTTTTTTTTACTGAGGGGAATACATAAATTCAATTTTTCTCTTATTCAAATCGTCTTAGACTTAATAACCGTGTTTCCATCCAACTAAAATTTTAAGCAATTTTTTCAAGTATTTGGTGTTTCCATTGGGTTTAGAGCGAATTAACCAAGCAATCCAAAGCATAATGTCATACATTGTTTTCCACATTTAACTTACATCATCATGCATGGCTTTAATAAACAGGAAGTAGAGGCTGCAATCAAACCTGGACCACAGATCAGTGATGAAAATTTTTTTTTAAAACGTATTGCTAAAAGGTAAGTTGTTTTTACAATCAACATGTGCTAGAAATAATGACTTTGCTTCCAGCCTTGTTTACAAAAGAGCTGATGTAAGGTAAAAGTTTGCTACATCAGAGCAGAAAAAAAGTGTTTCCATCTCCTATTGTATGCATTAACCCTTTTTAAAAAGCCAAAAACCATCTTAAGCAAGCGTAAAAAATTCTTTGCGGGAGTCTTTTTCAAATTCTGCCATTTCCATCAAGCAATCTGCTTTGATGCTTTTAAATGAATAGAAAATAATAAAAAAAAAAAACGCTGATTGAAATATTCCTATAGATAATACTACAAAGGCTAGGTAATAGTCTGTCATTCTATAAACAAAAAGCTACCAAATCAAAATACAATTTTTTTTACAGCTTTTTAATCAGCTGGATTTATAGAAAATGTTAGTCTTAAAACCCCAGCCACATATCATTCAGTGCAAATCATAAAATATAATTATTTTATTTTCAGAAATTTAAGCCATAGGTACAGTAGAAGCAAGCAATCTTCAAGCTGTATTTTAAAATTTGTTTTGACAAGTGAAATCCACCAACATTATTAGGCTTATGGAGTTGTACTGCTTGTGGTGCTGAATATAGAAACTCAACTCAACTCTAAGCAGAGGCACAGGATATTGTATTTTTCCCTACCTTGCAGTTTGTGTGCTAAAGCTCTATATTTGGAAGTTACTAGGATGGTATGCGAGGAAAAGTCATGTTAAGATATAGACAGATATTTAGAAGTGCTATAGCTTGTGAAATAGTGATTACTAGAGCGTAGCAATGGATATAATTGATATGAAACCTAACATGTGTTGCTAATTTTATGGTAATGACATTACTACTTAAGTCTCAAACTTAGGCCTGAAATGCAGTTAAAATGCAAAAATCAAGGTTTTAGACTCATCTTGGTTTTAGACTCATCTTGGGCTCACATTCCAGATTTATCTATTTTATACTTACCATAAGAGATTAAATTATTATAAACAGTTTATGTCTCATTTAGTCAGATGTGTAAGCAACTCGACAGTATAATGAAGTCACAGACCAAACCTCTGACAGGTTATATGATCCACATAACCATCTTTGAGCCATGAGCTCTTTAATCCTCGAAACAATCTATTATCTTTAGCTTTACGATAAACTTATGTTGTCCTTCAAGCCCTTCTATGTATGGATTTTGAGTTGCCTTATGGCAAAATAAAGCACCTTATCTTCTTTCTCCCAAGTTTTATGTTTTGCTGACAGGCTGGCTTCAAATTACACCGCTAGATTTTTATGTCAAATAACCTTTTCAATTAAGAAATAAATAATCGTAAAATATGATGGCAGATGTTTGTGATTCGTAAACGAATTCGATATATTTCAAATGCACATTTTGAAATATATAATTTCTTCTAATAATCTTTCAAATACTATTTTTAAAGGAGCCTCCATGAGTTGAGGGTTCTGCAAATTTTAAATGTGTCTTTGCTTTAACCCAACTGGTAAGTGACCTAAGAAAAAAATGGACAACCTGTTCAAGAGTTCAAACAGCTTTAGAATTAGCTCTGTGGGCTGAATACACATTGGATCATTTCAGGACACGGCCCCTCAAGAGTTAGCATTTGTCTGCCTGAGATCTTAAACACATTTAGAGCGCAGTGTAGTAAGGAGGTAAACTACCCGAGCATTTCCAAGTGTTAGGAGACCATTCCAGACACACGTAGTTGTTTGAAATGCAAGCACTCTCTTTTTAATTCATTTAAGATTCTACATTAAGAGGTGCTGACCAGTCTCCAACATTTGTTTGGATATCCATATTTCTAATGAGGTAAATATTGCGCCTCATGAGTCAAATAATAAACAGCTGTTCAAAACTGTTTTTTTTTTTTCTTTCCTTGCTGAATTTAATGTTTTTAAAAAGATAATTACAAACCTTCCATGCGATAGATTAGGTCTAAATATAATTTTAATTACCAGCCTACAGCAGGGCAGTCTATAAGGCAGACTACATTGCATGCATCCAATGAAAGATTATTTATACCAACTTAAAATACTTCAAGACTCATTTGATGATTACAGCCAACTCTTAATTTATAACATCCATCCATCCATCCATCCATCCATCCATCCATCCATCCATCCATCCATCCATCCATCCATCCATCCATCCATCCATCCATCCACCTTTTCAGCAATCCACATTTACTTTTTTAATTGTGTTGACTGTTGCATTTTGAATATTATAGTAATATATAGCATAGTATATGTATATCATATATTTAATAGAGTAATAATATAGTTGAATATGTATAAGCATGTCTAATGCATATTTATGACAATATGTATAGAATTTACCCCATTTCCATGCCTTTCTTAGCTTGTCATTTCTATTTTGAATTGATCTTTAATTGCTCCTTGTCAAAAGTTAGCATTAAGTCACTTAAACTTTAACATTTGCTTCACCTTCTCTTTCTCTCACCCTTTGACCAATGCTGTTCACATAAAGAGGGGTTCTTTGATAGGACTGCAATCTGCTTTTTCTTAAATTCCTAGAAGGAATCACTTAAAGTCCCTTAATCAGAGCGTAAACAAACATGCAGTGTTCCTATAATTACAGAGTTCCTTATTTTTTTAATACTTGACAAAAAAGGCAAGTATATGTGCAAAACTGTCAGCGTGCACATACAGTATCACTCGGCAATGTGCCTTAAAGGTGACAGCTCCCGCTGATGAGGGAACATCAAGAGGACGGGCAGAGCTGCAGAAACAGCCTCTCTTTGCATGACCTGCCCTCCATTAACATTTCATTTTGTCGTGCACTATTGTGATAAGCCCACGTCTTCTCAAGTTTGGCCAAAAGAGGCTGACAGCTTATTCACAGCAAATACAGTAAAAGCCTGTATGCATCAGGGAGGCAGGGAGCAGAGAGGTGAACTACGTGGGGCTGTGTGTGCTAGGTTTCATGTAAAAAATGAACATTGAATTTCTTTTAAAACCTTTTCTTGAAAAGTGCACATAATGTCTGTTTCATCCGGTAATGGTAGCAAGCACTGAAAAGCTTTAGAGAAAACCTGTATTCATATTCACTCAGAATTTGCTCTGGATTGGCCTGAAAATAATATTTGAAGTGAGCTATTACATCGATACTTCTGCAAGAAATCTCTCTCTCTCACTGGTCACATATTGATTGGTCGCTCCTTTTTACTCCAAGCTTCACTGATGGGAACACTTGAAAATTGCCTGCTGTCCTCGTACTAGTGAGCGGTGATCTATATTTTTCTGTCACAGGGAGCTAAACACTGAGCACACTGGGGTTCAACAGCGGCTGACATTTCTCCCTGTCACGCCAACTGGTTTGGTCCAAACTAAGGCTGTAGTGGACAGCCAACCCCTGCTGAAGAGCATCACCATCATACAAAGCTGGAGAGCCCTCTCCCCCGGTTCCAGTCAGTGACACATCATTACAGCAGATTGCATGTGTGCTGTGGGGAATTTGAAAATGTCTCCTGCTGGATGCAGGAGAAATATTGGGATATTTGTTTATTAAATTTACCCAAATCATCATTGGACATGTTTGGTATCGCTAAGGCATGTTTTGATCTATTTCCTGTCATAGATCAGTTAAAAAGTTAAAACAGAGACTGTTTGCACAACTAAAGTAAATTAAAATTTCTTAAGGGAAGAGCTTTAGAAATAGGATAACTGGGTTTAGTCGTAGTGATTGAATGGCTGTCTTTTTACCCTTTGCTTCCCTTTTATCTTTCTTTTTCCACTTATCCTGATTTACCTACACTAAGCATCTCAGCCACCCGGCAGTAGCGAACTCATTAATCAGGCATGTGGGCTCCGAGAAGAACAAGGGTGGCTTACCTTTCACTGTCTTAAACCTCTTGTATTTTGCTCATGCTCACTTGCATGCCTACTCACCTTCTTACCGGCTTCATTGGCTGTCTGCCTCCCCCCTGTCTGCGAGTCTGTCTGTAGGTGGCCATGCACCAGCAGGCTTTAATGAGCCTTAAAGGACAGCGGTTCTGACGGGTTGCTTTGCGTCCATGTTTTTTAGACCTCATTCTATCGGTTTCTCCCTCAGTTACCCACAAAACTAGACCGTTACTCTATAAAAACTGGGGTGATAGGCTTATTAAACTGTCACAACAAATCATTTAAATGTTGAAAAAGAGATCATTTTGTTGTATCGCAGAAAGACTACAGAAGATCTTGTGTAAAATTGGACAACCGTATTCCTCAAACAGAAGCTAGGATCAACTGAAAATAACACATCTAACATCCCAAGGCAACACAGCAGACACTGTGAGCAGAATGAATGGATGGGAGAGGAAGGTGAAAGCAGCTCTGGGCATAAATGCTCAGGTGGAGCAAAAAGAGTGAACCACCGACCTGAATGTTTGGGTTATTTGTCCACCAACTGTCATAGCAGATCATGCCTTTACATGTTATTTTCTAAATTAAACATGAATGGGATCTCCCTGAGGTAGCCCTCTCAAGAGCAGAAAACAAGGTGATCATGACAGTACCTCAGCAACTCTCAGTGCCTAGAAACCAATTTCCAGATAGGAAGTGACTGAAACCTTTTTTAGATATCATAACACCTTTAGCTTTGTAATATTAATTCTCTCACTGCATGAGGTGCGCCAGTTAAACAAAAATAGAACTATGTTGCATAGCCTAGTCATTTTTACTTGAAAAAATAAAATAATATACACTATTTCTATATCTTGCTGTGTGTGTGTGTGTGTGTGTGTGTTTTTTCAGGACCTGTCATTTAAAATCCATATTATAAGAGGTTTCTAGAATTTCCTTCTTTCATCTGCGGAATATTGCAAGAATTAGAAAAATCCTGTCCTGGGTTGATGCTGAGAAACTAGTCCATGCATTTGTTACTTCAAGGCTGGACTATCATAATTCTTTACTATCAGGAAATCCACAAATTGTTGTTAAAAGCTTTCAGCTAAACCAAAATGCTGCATTCAGAGTTCTGGTGAAAATTAAAAAGAGACTTCATATTTCTCCTATCCTAGATTTTCACTTAGATGTAACACTTTATTACCAGCACTGCTCCCAACAAACCCTCCCTGCTGGTACTTGTGCAGATTTTTCATTTCTTGTAAAATAGTCAACAAAATATACATTACCATTTTGCATTTTCGTTAAACCAACTTTCTCAGTTAAAAACTTTTTTAATCGGAGTATGCTTTCTTTTCCATAGTAACTTATTCGTACTACTCTTCTTCCACTTAATCATGGAGGCAGCAGTCTCAACAGATACTCCAAGACTTCCCTGTCCGCACACACATCCTCCAGCAGAGCTGAAGGAAGCCAGAGGAGCTCACAGACCAGCTGAGAGATAGTCCTTTCAGCATATCGCCTGGGTACCCTCCCAGGGGGACGTGCCTGGAACACCTCCCAAGGGAGGCATCCAGGGGGCATCTGAATAAAGACACCCTGTAGAGAAAGCTAATTTTGGCCACTTGTATCTTGGATCTCGTTTTTTGGGTTATGATCCATATATCATGACCACAGTTGAGGGTAGGAACGTAGACCTCCTGGTAAATCGAGAGCTTTGTTTTTTTGTTCAGCTTTCGCTTCATCACAACAGCCTGGAGCAACGTCTGCATTATAACAGCAGCCACACCGATCCATCCATTTCTATTCTCCCCTCAATCGCGAACTGGACCCAAGATACTTGAAGTCTTGAATGGTACAAGTCATCTTTTTCTGGTAGAGCAACATGTTCCTGGACTTGAAGAAGCTGATTCTCATCACGGCCACTTCACACTTGGCTGTGAACTCCCCCAGCGCAGCCTGTAGGTCTTGGCAGGAGGAAAACAGCAGAACCAAAAAAATCCACAAAAAGCCATTTCGAGATCCTGCACTTATAAATCCTGTCCATAAAGGTTATGAACAGGACCGGTGACAGAGGGCAGCCTTGTCAGAGTTCAACATGCACCAGGAACAAGTCCAACCTTTTGCCAGAAAAGCAGACAGGACTCCTATTCCACTTGTACCTGAGGCCGGATTTCCCCAAGTAAAGGGCTCCGACTCCATACTTCTGAAGCACTCTCCAGAGGGCACTATGAGGGATACGGTTGATTGCCTTCTCCAGGTCCACAACACATGTGCACCGCTTGGGCAAATTCCCAAATTCCCTTGGTCAGGAAGAAAACCGTACTGTTGCATGACTTTACAGCTGTAATATAAATTACATCAG
>NW_015151101.1:363129-368780 GCF_000732505.1 Cyprinodon variegatus
CATGCACATCTTGGGCAACCCGCTGAAATGGGAAACACATACATAACACTGTGATGGGAGGAACAAACTGGTGTTCATTAACATTTTGTTTCTAAACCAAACTTAAACTTATTTGTTTTTTTAGGTACATACATGAAACACATATTTGCTAGAGGGTTTTCTTCCTATGATAAGCTGAAAAGAGCTAGCAGAAGTTACAACACATTAAATTAAGGAAACTTCCATTTTTGCATTAAATTAACATGCCCTCCTGTAAGTTGAAGATATTAATAAAAAGCAGTATGCGTTTTGGTTAAAGTGTTCTGGTCTTCACTTCTAAAATGTCTAATTACTATGGCAACTAGCTTTTCATAGTAACTTGCTTGTCATAAAGGCAAATTAGCTTGTGTTGTGTCACTGCTCCTATTCATTACACGCCAGTCCCAAAGCTGAAGAAAACTAGCTCAAAGCAGATGACAGACGAGTCCCTTCAGGAAGTTGCAGCAGAGGCGAAAGCAGTGATGCAGTGACTGAGTCCTTAAATTAAAAGGTCTCCATTTTGTTCATCAGAAGAGGTCTTAATAATTTTACTTACAGTGTTGTTACCATATGGAAATGCTGAATTTATAATAAAAGTGTCCTCCAAACGGGTTAACTGTGTTCTTTCAATGTCAGTTCTGGTCTTGTATTTAAAACCTTATAGACGGATAAATAACATTATGTGACTGTTAAATAGTATTTACTGAAATCACAAAGATATATTTTTAGTACACTACCTTTATGTTGGCCCTTGTGGTGGTGCCTTATAATAATCTATACTTATAGACACTCTTTAGAAAAGACTTTCTATGTTTACAGTGGTATCAAAAGTACACATACTTGTTACTTAAGTAGAAGTATAGATGCTGCAGTTTAAAAACACTCAAACACACAATAAAAGTTGAAGTATCAGCTTGACTTCTTTACTCAAGTAAAAGTGGAAAACGTATGTGCTCCAAAAACGACTTAAAGTATAAAAGTATAAAGTAACCTTTAAAGAAAACAGCCAGATGCGATAATATGAATTGAAAGCTCAACTTTTGGACTATTTCAAAAAATTCTTTGAGATAGGGCCAAGGATGAGGAAGGTCTTGTTGGTCTCTGTTTCCATCTCCCGATACGCTCTCGCCTGTGTCCGACCTTTCAGACATTTCGATATCTTATTCTGAATCTGAAATTGTAGCTTGGCATAGATAATTCTTCTGATGATTTCCTTTGGCTTCAGAACAAATTTGTTGAATAGCTAACCAATGTGTTTTTGCATTATATGACTCATCCAATCACACTTCTTTTCACTAGATGTCGATGGCGCCAATGATCTATATTGGATGGCGCACATGACGTGAAAAAAATATTTATAAACATTAAACCAAAGTCAAGAGCAACGACTAAAAAATGTTTAAAAATGTAAGGAATAGAAACTACAGATACTTGTGTGAAAATGTAATGAGTAGAAGTCAGAAGTAGGAAGAAAAATAAGTAATGTAGTAAAGTATAGATACCTAAAAAGTGTACTTGTACTTGTTTGATTCGGGATACAACACGCCTGTCAGTTCTGCACTGTTTCCAATTAGCCTCCATAAGATTCACCTGCTTACCTGACTGTATAACCAGCTCTCAGACTACTCACAGTCGCTGTCTGTCTCTGCTCTCACAGATCTCACCCTGTGTATTACCCTGGACCAACGAGAAACTGTCAAAGAAAGATTCCTCCAAACCTACATGCACAGATTCAGGGAGTTCACTAGTAATGTCACACGCCAACCTGCGTTTTCAGAAACTCTCAAAGTTTATTCCCAAACACCAACAACCTCTTGGTTTGTTTGTTTGATTGTTTTACAAATAGGATCTAGATTTTGGGACACTTGTTCCTGCCTGCTTGTATCCTTTTGGTTACAAGCAGAGATTTCTTTTTATATAATGATTAACAGGGTTGAGATTAAAAAAAAAAATCAAATCAAACTTTGAAAAAATAACAGCAATCCTCCAGATATGTAGTTTGAGAACTTTACCAAAATTTTAGGGGGAAATTTGCTAAGAATTTTTGAAACACTGTTTGGTGCTTGCAGATGACACCCCTGATGACCCCAGCTGGGATAAAGCGTGACAGAAAATGGATGGATGAATAATCAAATCTTAAACTTCTATGGTTTTCCCATAAGGAATGGTTAAAGGTAAGTCCCACTTCAGACTTGTATAAAAGGACTCTTTTGGCTATATTTTGCAAATCAGATGTAATAAGCATATCAGGAAACACATAAATGATATTATATTGGTGTTAAAATTTGTTTTCAGCTTTATAAATAACAGCGTAAGACAAATAAGTGTGGGGTACCATGCTTTCACTATTGGCTTCTAGTTAGTTTTACCCCACAGTATACACATGAAATAATCAAAAATAATGAAAAACACAAATGTTTAGCTTTTAATGCTACCTGTCACCTTTGTTGATCTCTCTTTTGGAAAGGGCAGCCACCTCCAAAGTTCAGGAAAGCTTAGCCTGACAGGTCTGCATTCCATTTTTGCAGGAATCCATTCTGAGAAGGTTCACTTCACTTCACTTTTAATCGGTCTTTAGATGTCTTTCCTTTTGTTGTGTGGCCTTCATTCATTAGCCTCTCCATCATGATTATCTTTTTGAGAGATTATTCAGAAAAGGGATGAGAGTCTGTAAGTTGATGCCTTTGACCCCAAACACAGTAAAAGGGCAGGATCCCATGTCTCTGTTGGAGTGTCTTGTGATGATCTCATGAGGGGAGCTGGAATTTTTAAAGTACAGTAGAGCAAACCTACATCTTCTTCCACTAATGTTCAAAGTTGACAAGCTTTGACATCGGTCTTTAATTTACACAATTGATATCATGCATTATGACATAAAGGGTTAACAAGTACATACCATGTGGTTTCAGTGGTTATCTAAATATATGGCAGTTGTTTTATCTAAAAGTAATTTAAAAAGGCTAATTTAGCAATTTGTAATTTTTGTAATTAAAGAAAAAGTGTTTCAGACAGGATTCATATACATCCATATACACTAATAGAACTTGCCATTATTAGGTTGAACATTCAGCATTTTGCTAAAACCAATGATTGCCATTTTCCTACTATGTCTTACAGTGGTTTTAAGTATGATCAAATTAAATCAATATTATGAGCTTTTTGTATTTGATAAGATGTATAAACATTAAAGAAAAAAACATAAAATATATTTTGATTATGTATTTAAAGCAGGTTTTTCATATGTATAAAGATTTTTTTAAAATGCCATTTTAAAAAGCCATGCAATCATAAAATGAAAAGACTGAACCATCACATTAGAGAGCCTGATTTGCACTTTGTAGCTCATGCTGATTATGTAAATGCCATTTGAAGAACAAGGTGTTATTTCTGTAATGTCAAGAGGGATTGTCTCTTTAGTGTTATGATATGATTAAATAAATTATCAGTAAAGAAACTTTCCTGAGATTCGTACATAATTAGCTGTTGTTCTCTTCCTTCAAAATCACCACACTGACAATTTTTACTTTCAGGACAGCCTTATGTAAAATCCTCTTATTGTATTATTAAATAGAGACAGACTCATTACCTCCACTTGTAAAATATCCCTTAAAACCTATTTTCCTAAGATGTAGAAAATATTATTCAGTAGATCACACTTAGTCACGGCTGTATTCAAAGGAGGAGTTTAATGGGTTCAGGTAAAAGTCAATGAGATATTAAACTTAATATAGTTTTGAAGTTTTAAATCAGCCTTATTTATACTGGGAGCTAATTGTTTTAAGATAAGATTGAGTGAAGAAACTATAGAACAATTCATGCTTTCTGTAAAGATACAAAATAAAGGCACAATAAAGAGATAAAGACCTCACTTCACATTTCTTCCAAATTTTTAAAGATATTTTGCAATTAAAGGAAATCTCGTGTAATAAAAAAAACTTAAGTGAATGTAAATATTTCTACATGTAATGGGGCAGTTTGTCCTCGTTCTGTTGACTTCTGCAGGAAGTGATAGACTTATCTAAGTTTGAAAAATCTGCAGCTGGCCAACTGAAGTTTCTATATGAGGAATCCTTGCCAATGTGTTTACTTGTGGCCCATAACTTTGATACAGATTTAAGACATTAAGGTCATCAGTAGACCTCTTCTGGCTCATGTTGCGTAAATTCTGACAACTGCCTAATTTAACATCCTTGTTCAAACACTTCATGCCAAAACCTAAACCTCTATGAAGTAACACATTCATTTCTGACTTGTTATAGTTTAGTTACACTTTAATAACTTGTCGTCTTACATCACTAGTCATATTTATTCTTCTAACATGACCACCTTATAGGTTTGAGCAAATCCACCTTACCTGGATAGCCAGCTAATTGTAAGCCAAATATCACAGCTCCCCACTGTCCCCTTTCCATGTTACCTGTCTCTTTGTAGTCTGTACCGGAACATCCAGAAAGCTTCACTTCTTAGACTTAGACAACTTTTATTGTTTAGTACAGCTTTTCGGACAGTAAATGAACATTTCCATTCCATAAAGTGCAGCAGTGATCAAATGTAAACAGTGTGGGGGGAAACAAACAGTGCAAAAAACGTGCTGATATGGAAGTTCAGTGCATTAAAATATATATGGTGCAAATATTCTTAATTTACTCATGTCTGCAAGACTGTTTTCCTTTAGATTTTGCTGGAGTGCTTTCCTTGGAATTTTTTTTTAGAGATGATATTGATGCACAATTGAACAGTTTGCAGCAACATTGCCTTGCAGCAAGAAAGTCCTGGTTTGATTCCCAACATGGGGTCTTTCTGCAAGGAGTTTACATGTTCACCCTGTGCATGTGTTGGTTCTCTCCAGGTACTCTAGCTTCCTCCCACAACCAAAAAACCTAACTGTTAGGTTAACTTCCATCTTTAAATTTCCCTAGGTTGTAAGTGTGTGTGTGCATGGTTGAATGTGTCTGACCTGTGCTAGATTGGCAACCGGTCCCGGTGTACCCTGTGTTTCCCCCTATAAACTGCTGGAGATAGGCACCAACCCAACCTTGACCCTAACAGAGAAACAACAGATTTTCTTAACTACTTGGTTGTAACGAGGGGTTGTTTAAGCCATTGTTATGTTATTTGAATGTAAAGAGATTATTTTATGAAATTCTTCTTCGGAGGAAATTCAACAACTGTCAGATTGTACCAAGACAGACTGCTAAATGAAACCCTGCCTAGGGCCATTAACTTCCACAACGACTTACTTAAAATAACTATGAGTTGTGAAAAGTGAAATATTTGAATTAATTTGACAATTTATGTATATGAATGTGCATGCCCATTTTCATATCCCTGGAGTGTTTGAAGATTATCCTGCAGGAAAAATAAGTTTCATGACAAGACATGCCTTGTTTTTGACATGCTAAATCATTTTTAAAATTACTACTCTGGTCATGAACTCTGACAAGGTAAGGTCTCAAAACTCTCTTTTTCTGCATTGATGAAGTCGACATTTTAGTTTTCTGAAATTAATAATTGCTAGTATAAACTTGGATTACTCCAAACGAAAAAGTCAAAAATGTGTGAGGTTTTTTTTTTATAAAACAGTTTAATAGAAAAAAAAAAAAAAAATATATATATATATATATATATATATA
>NW_015151101.1:371251-373642 GCF_000732505.1 Cyprinodon variegatus
TCACCATACTTAGTCTACCTGTTGTTTTATTTTATTTTTTATGCTAGTCCACAATCATCCTCATTGACATGTTTCCCCAAATATTTACATTATGATAAATGGTAACATTTTTTATTGACTGCATCTAAAAAAAAATAAACATATTTTCAGTTTAAACGAAGATATGAAAAAATACACAATAACATAGAATTACTTAAATCATTTTAGGTAACTGATGAATGTCAAATAGGCTGTGTGTAGAGATTTTAAAGGTCAAGCTGGTGTCATCATTGAGTGACACAGTATTAACGCAGTCAATACAATTTTGCAATTTGTCTAAAGTCCATTCCATGCTACGATGGGTGTAAATGCAACCACCAACATTTAAAAGTGACCAAAACATATTGCAGAAAATATATTTACTGAGAAGGGGTTTATGGGCCCCTTTTGCATAACCACTACTTTATTGAGTGTGTCTTGCTATTTGCCAATAATTTCCACCTGTTGTCTATTCTATTTGCACAACAGCATGTTAAATTAATTGTCAATCTGTGTTGCTTCCTAACTGGACAATTTCTTGTCACAGAAGTTTATTTGATTTATTTATTAAGGTTATGTACATTGCGTTGCTTACTGTATGCACTCCATTTATTTTTCTAGCAGTGTATATGCCATTGAAAGCAGTTCGGGACATTCAGATCACTAAATAAAGGGGAAACTGAAAAGCACCTCCACAAAAATATGTCGATAAAAAAACGAATCTTAAGGAAATTAGACTGTCATTTGAAGACGTATTTTGGGCAGGACAGAAGCCAATTTGAGTGATGAGGGAAATAAGCCATCAATGTAAAACAAGCTAAACAAACAAGAAGGTGGCCTTAGGTTTCATCTCTCTGTAACCAAATCTGCAGCATTGACACATCTCCCTAAGCCCTTTTACAGAGCTTCACACCTTTGGACTCATCACGAAAACAACTGGCATGAAAGAGACTTGTTTTGATCATCAAGCGACAAAAAGCCAAACACTGAGCTCAATTGATGTTAGGGCCAGTGACTCATGTGTCCTTATTGCCTAGTTAGAGACTTTTATGGCCCTATTTGTGTGACAACTATGACTACAACTAAGTACTATCTACTGAAGCAGTAAAACTGAGTATTTATCAAATGTAAAAATGAAACCATCTTTATTAAGTATCCAAGATGCTAAGTGGTTTGAATTACTGACCATATTTAGACTTAGAACTAGAATTGGCCCTAAGGTATTGGGTCACATTCTGACATCACTAAATAGCCCATGTGAGACACACAAAAGGAATTTCAACATGCAAACACTACCTCAGCATCAGGTGTGCAATAAAGGTTTGTATGGTGACTGACTAAGAGCCAGATCTTTACCCTAATGCTATAAAATTTTATACAAGGCAAGACACAGTCCTTCAGTATATAAAGGGGCTGATCCTTTCTGAGTGTTTTTGGATCTCATGCTTAGGTGCTCTGCAACATGTATTGTTGGAAAGTATTCCTTTGCTGCCTAATCCCCTCTCATTATTCCATTAGCATTTACAAAAAAAAGAACCTAAAAACAATTTGGAAAAGGGAAAAAAAGTGTTTTTATGTATTGAAACATGGCAGACATGATCTGCACATTCAACAGATGTCTTATTTTTAGAGGGGAAAAGAGCTTTACCGATGTTGTACATAACAAAACAAAATATAAAGAAAATAAATCAGACAGCAACAAATTAAAAGTGAAATAAATCAATCAGTAATGGGGCATGAGGAATACAATAGCATGGATTTGAAGCAAAACCATGGAGCAGTATCTACATGTTTGAAATGTATCAAAGTAACAAAATAACACAATATATAGTAACCATACAAAAATATAAATAGCAATCAATATGTTTAATAGTAGAGAAATTTTTTCTGAGAATATAATAGTTCTTGCCATGTTTACCGTTAACCAATACAGAAACAGAGTAATAAAATGATTATATAAAAGCTGCAAAAATTTTATTAAAAACTATTTACAAAAGAGGATAAAGGGAATTTAAAAAATGTGAGCTTTTAGAAATCTACAAACTACAAACTAGCAGCTGCCCTCTGGTCTTTGAAGGCTCTAATAGGTGAAAGACACTTCATTGTATGTTTTAGTTCTCACTCTAGGCACCAACAGAAGTAACCTGACAACAGCCAGATGCATGTCTCGCTCCGCCCAGCTCGAGCTGGGCGGAGCGAGACATGCATCTGGCTGTTGTCAGGTTACAACAGAAGAGCCTCTCTAAAATAACCTGTGGGGCCTGGAGGGGCAGTATGACTGGAGAAAATCCAATAAATGGGGTGGGCTAAGACCATTAAGAGTTTTAAATACCAGTAAGTGCACACTAAAATCAATTCTAAAATAGAAAGAAA
>NW_015151101.1:375368-380245 GCF_000732505.1 Cyprinodon variegatus
CCAACAGGTTTCTTGCAGAATGGTCCTGTATTTGGCTCCATCCATCTTCCCATCAGTTTTAACCATCTCCCCTATCTCTGTTGAAGGAAAGCAGGTCCAAACTATGATACTGCCACCACCATGTTTTACAGTGAGGATGGTCTGTTCAGGGTAATGAGTCATGTTGCCTTCACGTCAAACATAACGTTTTGCATTGTTGCCAAAATATTTGATTTTAGTTTCACCTTCTTCCAATTGTTTGATTTTTCTTTCAGGTTGCTTTTGACAACCTTTAAATGAGACTGTTTAAGGATATCTTTAAGAATTATCTTTCTTCCATGGAGGTCAGATATGTGTAGTAATATGACTGATTGTTGTCCTTTGGACAGAGTCTCTCACCTCAGCTGTAGATCTCTGCAGTTCATCCAGAGTGATCATGGGCTGCATCTCTAATCAGCCTTGCTTGGGCTGAAAGTTTAGATGGTTGCCCTGGTCTTTGTACATTTGCAGTGGTCTGATACTCCGTCCATTTCAATATTATTACTTGCACAGTAATCATTTGGGTGGTTTAATGCTTGGGAAATATTTTTGTGTCCAAATCCAGCTTTAAACTTCCCCACAACAGTATCTTGGATCTGCCTGGTATGTTCCTTGTTCTTTATGACGCCCCCTGCTCTTTAAACAGACCTGTGAAACTATCATAGAGCAGGTGAGATTATATCGAGACTTGATTACACACAGGTGGATTCTATTGATCAACATCACTCATTTAGATCAACATTTGTTTTGGAGAGAGTTTGCTGCACTGAAAGTAAAAAGGACAATTCATTTTGCATAACCAACACTTCAGTTTTTTGATTTGTTAAAGAAGATTCAAACATCCAATAATGCTGGTGAACCGAAACTGGAAGTGAGAGGGCAAGTTCAGAGGTTAGTTAGGGGTCCGTGGGAACTTTGAACAACATCTTGCAAAAATCAGAGATGAACGGGACTCACGTTAGCAGAAAAAGGTTCTCGTCTCAGAATCCAGTCGCTGTGGGTTTAATCCAGAGATTGGGGGGCTCGTTGGAGGGCGGACAGGTTTTCTGGTTTGGTTGGTCTCTTGAGGAGCTATGGAGCGGACTGCCACCTAGATTTCCAGGAGAACTTAAACGGGTCTCGAGGAGATTAATCCCCTGCTCAGTGTAAAGCTCAAAACAATCCTTCCAGGGGGAGAAGGCCAAAAATCCAGTTTGCAGGATGACTTGCTGTCGAAAAGGCAAAGACAAAAACAAGGTTAAAACTCAGAGTGACAAAGACTGAGTTTGACTCAACAAAACTCAGCTTGGCTAGAGTACCCAAAACTGGCAAACACTCTGGCAACGAGGTAGTGGCAGTCCACCGCTTAAGAGTCCTCAGTAATGAGCACAACCAGCCGCAGGTGTGTGGGAGGACCAACGAGAAGAGGGCGCCACCTGGTGGTGGAAGGAGAAAACACAAAAAGACAAACAGCCCACACACACTGGATTCCTAACACTTTCACAAGGCTCTGTATATATAGTACATACTTCCCTTCTATGTACTTAACCAAATTCTTGTTCCCTGCCTTACAGTATTTTTTTTTTTTAAGTAAATGTCATCTACCATTTTTTTTTTTTCATTCCAACTTTTATATTTGTATTGGTCGCTGGGGTAGTAACTTTTCCCACAGCAGTAGAGTTGACTAATGCCTTCTCAGCTGATGATCATGCATGAAAGAAAACATGAATTTCATCAGTAAAAGTAAAACTACTGTTTCTGGGTATCAGAAGGGAAGAAAAAGAGAGAGACAATGTTCTGCTGTTGTGAACATTTATTAATTTGTTGACTTGGGAACATTTCACAACTTTATAACTTTACAGTTAGAATACCATTGTAACTTTCTATGTTATTTTATAAATGAAGCCTGAATATACAGAATATATAGCTCATCCCAAAGTTGGTTACACCACTTTCAGATTTACAGTTTAGAGTAAACTTTTAATTGTAACAACATATTTCTTCTGACTGAAAGTCATTTTAACATTTTGCTTTGAGGGCCAAAGTCCTGTCTTCAATCTGATGAAGATTCTTTGGAGGCAGCAAAAAGCTTAAAGAGATGGGAAAGTGGCCTTCCTACCACAAAGACTGGATTCAGGTTTATCACCAAAGCAAAATCCTCTACAGTCACAAAAATATTTTACCCAAACTGTAAGATTAATTACATAACAAATTCACATTTCCTTTTTTTATTTGTAACACAACCTTAAATGATGTATTTGAATTTGTAAAATAAAGCTTATCAATTGAATTAGAATGAATAAAATATACTTACTCAAAATTAATACTAATTAATACTAATGATTGTATTTATTTTAAATACAAAAGGTTTATTGTCTTAATTGCATAATAGCCATAATTACCTTTTGGCATTTTAAACAACAAACTTTATGAATTTGGGTTAAATACACTAATTAGTGTTAATTTTAAGGAAGTATACTTTAATAATACTAAATACATAAAACTAATGGTTATGAATTTAAAATACATACGTTTTATAATACAGATGAATATGAATCAAGTAAGGTTGAAGAATTTTGGATTGTGTTGGAATAAAATAAAAAATTGTAAATGGGAATTTGTTATGTAATAAAATTACATAAATCCTCAAATTTGAGTGAAATATTTTTGTGAGTGTATAAAGAGAAGACATTCATTTGCAATGTTTAGTTTCTAAACATTGAGGTCTAGTAACCTAAAGGTCTAGAAGTTGGACAGGATGCAGGGTCTTTTTTTATAATTTTATCCTTTTTCTATTTTTTCTCCTACTTAGCTGTCATGTAATAGGTGTGTGAAATGCTTCATGCTTCTCTTTCATTTCTATTTATAATGTAAAATCAAGTAAACATGTAATAATCAAATTTCTTAAGACTTCTTTTTAATTTCCTGACCAATAGAAAAGTAAAACTTTCCTATGACTTCTATGTTATTTTGATGTAAAGGAGATCCTAGAGACATACAAACACTCCAATGGGGAAAAAAACTCCAACAAACATGTAGGTAGATATATATTTTTGTTAATGTTCTTTAGCTCAATTTGACCTAAAAGCTTTGGAAACTTGTAATAAATCACAAGGTGCATCAACACACTGGTCGTACTTACAGCCAGTAATCTTTTAGCCACTTTATGCTCTTAAGAAACAGGTCTGTGGATCAACTGCACCACGTCAGTGCACTCTAGCAGATAGAAGCCAAATGACCTGAAGATCAATACTCATCTATATGACAATTTTCACATGTAAGAAAAAGAATCTGGAGCAGTGGCTGAGGAAACACATTCAGCCTCCTTGTAAAAAAAGACAGTTGTTTTCATAGGGGTGATATAGATCCAGGTGTCACTGCTGCTGTTTTGTCATTTTGATTCATGTTGCAGTGTTTTCATGGCCCTGTCTTACAGAATAATCCCCCCTCCACCCGTTTAGTGTTTCAGGCTTTTGTTTTAGTCAAACTGATATCTAAAGTTGGCAGATGTCTAAATAAAAAAAGACTATGCCTTGTAGACAGATTTAAATAAGCATTTCAATGAATTATTCTTGTTGCTGTCGTCTTTGAGAAGTCTTTTTGGCATGCAAGGGAGTACCTTTGGGATTGGTGGTATGGGTCTGTGGCATGGCTGGGCTACTGCTTTGATCCACAATGAAAAATTCTCAGCCACTCTTTGTATTTGGAGCTAATTAAAAACTGCTTCTTGCTAAGAAGACACAAAGCCTTTTCTTCTGCTGCTGTTCCTTTATGGAAATTATTACTCGGAGAAATAAAATGAGAGTGATCTGCAGCCCTTCACTGTCTTCCTTGAACTCTAATAGCTTGTGTTCCTGACAAAATTTATAGGCTGGAGCAAAAAAGCACATTGTTTTGGCTTATGTTTCTCTTTCATATTAATCATCAAAGCCCTTGGAAAATAAGAAAAAAAATTCATTGAATGATCTTAAAGTGATTTTTATACTGGCATATAAATGCAACATCAAAGAGCTTTCTGCTTGCTTTCTGCTTGCTTTAGCATCACTTGAGCTTATTCTATGTTCAAACTCTGATGTAGTAGACCAATATTTTAACCAGTACCATAAAAAAACAACAAAAAACGGCAATGTTGGTTCAATTTTAAAGCCACATTCATAAAAAACCACTCACAGATTCATACATTTATAAAATCATATATGTATATTTTTTTTTCCCTTATTCATTTTCTTTTTTTTTTATATACCCAACAAGAGTGAGATATGTATCACACTTTATTCCAAAAACATTTAGCATATTTTTAAGTCTATAAAAGATTTCTGGGGGTTTGACATGCCCAAACTTTGCCGCCCCTTGATTACAAATGTTGGAGATGCACCAGTTATTACTTTGATCTCTTGAAAATAAACATTAAAAAGTACATGTTAAGTACATAAGATAATGTGCTCTAAACTGTATGCTGCTTTCTAAGCATTTTATTGCAACAACTTTAACTATTCTCTTTTGGTTCTAGCCAAAAGAGATAAAAACAAAGAACAGTGTTTGTTGCTTGATCAACAGGCTCAAAGGGAACAAAAACATAAAAGAAGAAAAAGTCCAGGTGCAAAGTGAAACAATTGAGAAGAGCAAAGAAAAAGAAGGACAGAATGTTGTTTTGAACGGGGACAGGAGAAAAGGATACTGACCTTGACCCTGAACTGATCCAAGAACAAGTTTGGTTGGTTGGGTCCATCCCAGTGTTGCGTTTGGCACCCATGTCAGTTTAAGTCATGGTCAAAGCCTCAAAATGTCTCAAAATGTCCACCGTAGTTTTAGTGAGATTTGAGAATTTATGTGTGTGTGTTACAAATAAATTTTGGCAAATCACATATATATATATATAT
>NW_015151101.1:380553-389022 GCF_000732505.1 Cyprinodon variegatus
ATATATATATATATATATATATATATATATATATATATATATATATATATATATATATACCTAGAAGACAGAACAAAAAAAACATCACTGACTTCCACCATTCAAGGACCATATTAAACTTGAGTATAAGAATTAATGTGGTAGAAAATAATTTTCTTTTTACATCTCATCTCAGAGTATCTGTTTGGTCTGTAAACAGATCTGTAAGTAGTCTGTAAACAGACTGCTTCTACCTCTTCTGGAAAAACCTTTTAAACTACTCAGTAAAGAGTGTCCCGACCTATGAATGGACAGTGTGGTATGCCAGCTACACTGCATTTCAAAAGAAACAACTACAGCAGCTCACTAAGACCGTTATGTGATCATTGGCTAATCTTCCACACCTTGAGAAGATCTAATCAAGCTGTATCCTTCAAAGTGCTACAAAGGTCCCTAACAACCCAGCCTATCCATTATGTCTCTTCTCAAACCTTCCCTCTGTTAGAGTCATTCAAGCCCTCACCAACAGATTTAAACACAGCTTCTTCTCCATGGCAGTAAAAAGAAATGCTCTAGAAACACAGACATGCACATGCGGGAAAGGACCACAGGTCGAACCCGAGTCGAGGACCAAGGCCTCAATACATGGGTCGTGAGCGCCAACCACTGCGCCATGAAAGCACACCCCCTCAGGTCACTTTATAAGTAAAACTTTCCTGTGTGGATTATTTTAAATATGGTTATAAATCCAGTTCTTAAGAAAACCTCTGAATTGTTTTATGGGAAGATTAGTGAACAAACGTCAATTTAAAAACCAGACATGTTAGGGACAAATACATGGGGATGCTTAATAAGGGGTTCAATCATGAAACAATATCCCAAGTTTGGAGCATTTCAAAGAGCTCTGTTCAATTGGAAACAGAACAGCATGTCTTTGCACCTTGGATGGAGCAGTTATTACTGTTAAAAATTTAATTAAAAAGACATGGCCAATTTATCCGAACGCCTAAATGAGGCCATGGAGAATGGTTTTCCAGAGGACACTATACAGTGTCTGCTGTTCAGTTACAGATATCTGTAACTGAACAGCAGGTACCCAGGGGAAATGTCTTTTATTCCAATCCAGTTCTTTCAACCACTTCAGACAAGTTTTTGACATTTATATTGCACCTTAATCACTTTAAAGGGGCAACCGCAGCTCAGTGGGTATATAATTAGTCTTACACTTGGTTTGCTCCTAACTTTCTCCGCCACATCTCATTGTGCCCCTGAGAAAGGCACTTAACACCAAGTTGTCTATTGATCTGCATATCGGTGTATTAATGTTTAAGGATTGGTGTTTGCTTCTGGGTGAATCTGGCCATAATGTAAAGAACTTTAACCAGCCACCAGGCCATTTGACCACCATCAGTAGGCAATGCGGGTGAAGCGTCTTGCCCAAGGACACAACGCCTAAAGAACCTGGTAACTCCAAGGTTTTCACCCCCCTCTCTGTGGACACTGTTGCTCCCCCTCTCAACCTGTTTCCAAGACCTGAGAAGTAAGTCTGCCCTCACTGTTCATCCCAACATCAGCTGGAACTCATACTGATTACCTGACCTGTTTTGCAGTGAGACACCGCTTTTGATTTCCTGTTTTCTCTGCTTCCAGTCTGAACAATAAAAACCCTTCAAATAAACTCAGTTCTCCTGTCCTACTTACTGCTGCTGTGCCAAAGTCTTGATCCGAAATCATGTCAACGCCACTGTCACCTCTGTTTAAAAAAAAATCTAAAACACTCAAAAGTAATCTTAATAATTAAAAATGGCCTAAAGAAAAGGTCTACACTGATTTATTGTGAATAAAAAAGATTTGCCATTTGTTGAAAAAAGTGTATCATATTATTCATTATATAAATATTTCTGCATCTTAGATTGTGACTTTGTCTGCAATGAGTTCAAAGTTTAGGTCCCAGTCATTTTTAAAAAGCTTTGAAATGTTTGTTGAAATGTGTTGGTGCTTTATGACATAAATGAATTTAATTAAACTGACACTTGAAGTGCTGCTTCAAAGACTAAAAATACAAAAGTCATTTAAGGCCATTAGGAGTCTTTTCAGCTTCTGACTGCAAATCGATATTGATGCATGTATGTTAACAAATGCATGATGCATATACTTATGTTTCAGAAACACAATGTGTAATCTTTCTTTTTTTAATCTTAGTGATTAAACGCACAGTAAAAATACTCTGTTTTACATCGTTACAATCCTTTTAGTCAACTCGCTCATCAGCCAGAGATTGTTTTTTAGCCTCCCCTGGTTCAGACCTATCGACCACTGACATGTTTCATTAAGGCAGCACTCCTGTGCTAGAATTCCTGCAACACCCAAGAAATGAGCCGTGATTACATCGCCTCTGTCATGCCAGGGATTTTCCCTGTCTGTGCACAATTCGATTGGCTGAGGTGATGGAAACATTATCTTGAAACTGTTTTATTTTCTCCTCCTCAGATTCAATTGTTTATGCCTCACTTGATGCATTTATGCTCATCGCGGCTTTGTCTCATAGCTATTTAACTCCAGAGCTATTTAACTGGCAGTCACTCACCAGCGATGTGCTCTTGAGAGGATCCTGCAAAAACCTATTAGCTTATTTTGCACTGATTTAAGTTTTAACTGCATCATTTTGTGGAGTAAATTAAATGATCTTTCTTTGCTATCTTACTGTATAAACAAATACAACAACAACAACAGAACAACAAGGTGAACTGACTATATATTCTTAATAGTTAAACAAAGTGGACGAAAAATCTAGGTTCACCCAGAGGGTTAGCTAACAATACCATGAGGGGTGTCTCTGTCAGCTAATCAGCGGCAAATTAAAAGTGACACTTCAGTGCTTATTGGTCTGGGAAAAGAAATGCCAGCAATTGTGCCAAAGACCTTGTACCACTGACCTCCTTCACCCTACTGCAATTGTCTGAGGAGCCAGTAGTTGTACATCTAGTTAGTGTCATTTAAACCTTTCAGCTCAGCTCTTTCCTTTTTATTAACAAACTGGAAAAGAACCTCCAGGGAGGTCGCGGCAAAACTACATGTTAATGCAGAAACATTAATCATCAGCCAGTTTGCCACTCATAAAATCTATAGTTCGGTTGTACACCATAATATCCTTTTTAGCAGTTGGTCTACATTACGGGATAAAACCTGTGATGACTTTCCAATTTTCAAAAATAGAACAGTCTTAAAAGAAAAAGAATAAACCTTCAATTTCTTGTTTGAATTTTTGCCCAGGGACAATAGTTGAAAACTAGCTTCGTAGCTAATACTGACACAATGACAGAAATGTTCATTAATGTATATTGTCTCTAACAAAAAAATTTATAAATAAATAAAAGATTGTCATTAGATTAAGGTCTAGGGTTTGCGCAGCTTTATAGTCTAACATTATTTTCATCTGAAATCAGGACTCTGTTGGTTTACTGATGTGTTTTGAGCCTTTGTGTTGTTCAGACACTCCATATAATGGTAATTCTTCTCCATAATATAAAGTAATATAATTTGTTGAATTATTTTTATTCATTCAAACATATCCATGTCCCCTAGCATGGAATAAATTGGCCTGACACTGTAGTATGTGAAACATTTCTGCCTGACTAGTCAATCTCAGTGATTCACAGTTTACTATTACTTGAATTCATCATTTTGATCATCGGCCATCAACAGACGATGGCTTAGGAGCCAAGAAAAGAGCAAGAAAAGAAAATCCTGCTTTCATCAGTAAACAGCATTTTTTCACCATTTCCGTTTTGTTGACTCAGGTAAATACTGAATACTCTTCAGGAGTATTTATTTTTTAACAAGTAGACTTTGCAAGGGCCTCTTTTTTAAAACTTAGCTTTATATAAATGGTATCCAGGTCCCCAAAGATAGTTGTCCTGCAACTTTTAGATATGTCCCATCCCCTCTGTACCTGAATAAAAAGACAGAACATCTTTTCTAGCATGCAGCCAGGCTCTACAGAGGTCTGCTAATGGATGTTTGAGTCAGGTGTGTTGAAGCAGAGAAGCATATAAAAGTTGCAGGACATCAGCCCTTGAGGACGGGAATTTGAATTCACTGCTAAATGTCATTAATTTTACAGTACCAACAGCTTTGGTTACTCTAAAACCAATAATTTACTGAGTTCTTTATATATATTTAAATATATATATATATATATATATATATATATATATATATATATATATATATATATATATATATAATTCTGTCTCTAATTAGATTTTTTTGAAATCATAGCTTTCTATTTTTTCCATTTCTTTTCTTTTTCTTTTACAATTTACTAGTTTTGATTTCCATGCGGTTTGAGACAACTTTAAGTGGAGCATAATTTCCCCTTTTCCTATTAACTTTTAAAAACAAGTACTGTCTTCTCGTTCACAATCTCTGGATAAGGCTAATAGTCTTAGATTTTCTTAATGATTTGTTTTCAACATGTAAAACATTTTCTCCCATCAGTCAATCAGTTTTGACTAAGTACTTGGTTAAAACCTTTTAGCAAAAACCAAAATTCAGCATTTTGTTTATGAAATATATATAATATAAATATATAATATATATATAAATAGTTATAAATTAAATATACATTTTTAAATGCTTAAAAAACCTGTCTTTATATATACCAAATTGTGGTTAACTGAAATCATAGCAACGGTTTCAAACGATTAACTCCAATAGTTGACAAGATTGCCCATGGTTTGATTTTTTTTTGACCACCTGTTAATCTCTAGCACAGTCTTGAGTGGATGACATCTACGTCCGATGCTAACGTCACAGCCAGGACACACTAGAGCTAGAACCGAAAGAGGCCTGCAGGCATACATACGGCAGACACCACATAATGTGTCCATAGTCAGGGCAGCCAGCTCCCAAGCAACAACCGTGAGAAAGCACTTCACACTTACTTCATGGTCTCACATAAAACATTCATCTTCTGTGTGAGAAACTTACAACATCCTGCTGCCAAAAAAGTCAAAACACTGAAGTGGAATATCCAAGCATTGGAATTTGCTGGCATTCAAAGCAATAGGGATGAGCATTATGTGGATGTTTTTCTTTCTACCATAGATGTTTATAGTGGAAAAACAACATGTTTATCTTAGTAAAAGTGTCCTGTTAAATAAAATAGTTTGTCTGTTATTAGTGTTTTTGTTCTATCGTGTTAGGTTAAAGCAAGTTAGCATTGAAGGAAGCATTTCCTTGTACGTTTCCTAAAGGAAACCCCCAACTTGTAAAATATATATATTTTCATATCTGTTTGCCTTTTTCACAGAAAATAAATCTGTGCATCTTTTTAGGGCACAATATACATGATTTAGTGTGGTGTTGCAGTTTCCAGCCCATGGTTGGTCACTTTCTCAATTGAAGGAGTGTCATTTTGTCATATTAGCATCATCGTAATGATGAAATAGGAGAATGAATGAGGGTTTTTTGATGTAATGAAGTTGCTCTGGTCTGTTGTGAATAAAAGAGCTGAGCTGAAAGTTTAAATAATCTACTGGATCTACCTACTGACCCTCCTCTATTATTATAACCTAAGGGTGATAAAAAAACAAATATAAATCCTGGACACAAGTGGTAAAAAAAGGCTCCTCTGTTGGGTCACTATACTCAGAGCTGGATTAATTTAGCTCTAAGCTCCATTATGTAGATTGAGTTTAAATTAAAGGTGCGACCATGATCAGGTTGCCTCCTGAATTCCTCTGTTTGGGATCTTTTAAGGCAAATTTCAACTGAGGCAGACCCTCAACTCACTCTTACTGTTGAGTCTTAGGTAACTTTTTACAATCATTCTTTATGATTCTATTCTATCTATCTGATTTTGTAAAGCATCTTGAGGTGACGTGTTGTGATTTTTGCCCCCAGTATAAATAAGCTTTATTGAACTGAAGTAAATTAAATTGAATGTGTGTTGCTTCACCAATAAATGCCTACCTTGCCAGCAGACCAGCCGCCCCTCCTCTTTTTCAAGTGAGCTTTCTTAGTGGTACAGTCATTTATGATGTCTTTAAAGTCTAACTTCTTGGCAACCAAACTTCAAAAGTTGCAACTCGCCATTTTATGTTGGTTGGTGAGGGTTCTAATTGCCACTTATTTAAAGAAAACATATTACATAACTTATGCAGATGTATTTAATTACTCTAATGTTAAATATTTGTATCACAAATATTTTCTAAGAAATTACTTCTGCCTGTATTTTTATTGGCCAGAGTGCCAATTTTGGGCCCCCTTCTGTTCTGGGCAAGGGAAATTGACTCCTTTCAGCACATTTCTCTCTAGAATCCCTTGATAGTTTTAAAATGTCATCGTATCCCATAGAGTTTCATGGCTCCCTGTGCTAGTTGAAGCTAATCAGCCTCATAACATAACAGAGTCTCCTCCATGTTTCGCACTAGGGACAGTGTTTTTTTCTTGATGTGCTCCAGTTTTTTTTTTTTTATCTGTGAACATAGAACTGATGTACCTTGGCAAATAAGTTTCACCTGTTGTAGTAACATGTTTTATGTATTTCAACATTTTTTAATGCATTACATTATGTTTGGATTTAATTAACACTATTGCGCCTTCCCTATTTCAGAGAGCAGCAGCCACCACTGATTTCTTGCTATATGGTCATAGGTCTTGGTCATGCTGAAGCACAATTTTCTGTTGAGAGAGGCAAGATAATGCTGTGTCATGCTTTCTGCTGCACAAGATTGTTTTGCTTTATGATCAAAACTGTCTGATATTTCTCTTACTGTACCAGTGTTACCACTATTGATTATAGCAAACAAAAAAATTACTTCCTATGGATTTCTTTCAACCACGTTTACACAAAATAGAAGATTTTTGAAGGGCACAGCTTTTAGTTGTCCTGTCAACACATTCTTCCACCTGCAAATAGATTATTTGTAAAGTGCCTTGATTTTTCTTGTTTCAAATGATGAATAAAGAAGTTTTGTTTGAGATGCTTAAAGATGCATAACATGATAATGCTTATTTCATGATGCTTTCTAGCAAAACTTTGATACTTTCACAGACCAGCTCGTGATCTTAAGGACAAGGTGTAGGATAAAGAAGAGGATAGTAGTATTTTTGAAAGCCTGATAGATTTCACTTGATCTTCGTGTTTTTCCAACTGTGCACAGAGACTCTGTAGCTCACACTAAAGCAATAATCTTTGCTGGTGCTAGTCTGTTTGAAGGCAACGATAAATGCTCTTTCTCCTCAAAGGAATTATGTTGAAGTGCAGTTTTTTCCTTTTTGCTGAGCTTTGCCTCCATCTGAGCTTTATTAAAACTATTTCCAGGAAAATTTTCTTCTTTCGTAACTGTTAAGGATGTCAAATACCCTATTGTCAATGTTTAGACATTGACGTTGTAGAAAACCTCAGGTGTAACCTTCTAATAACTTATGGAGATAAACATATAATTAGAACAACAGCTTATTTTGATAAGAATATTCCTTGATACAGCTGCCCACAGGTCTGGCTTAACCTATGAAGTTACAGCCTCTTCATTATGTCAGCCCAGCTCAGCATCAAATTTTTACCAGAGTGAAAAACCTTTACAGGATCAGTGTGGGTCTCCTGTGCTAGTAAATCTTTATTGGTGTTTTTGTTGCTGTTTGTTGTTGTTTTTTGTTGTTTTTTTTATCTAAGGGATAAATAAACAGTGTTACAATTGCAAGCAGCACTTTAAGATGGTATTTAGTTGGTTCTTAATTAAGTTGGATACAGTCAGAGGGATAACAGAAAATATTGAATCAAGCGCTCTATAAACTGATTTGTCTGTAAAATTCAGCCTGTTGGCAGCACCTGCTGAGCTGTTTTCTTATTGACTTAGTCTTGCCTCTGTACAGGTTGAAGTGCCTGATAATCATTAGCTGAAAGGTCATGCATAAGAAGCTCTGAAAAAAGCAGCCTCTCGAATCAAGACAAATTTTCATAAAAGCCATTTTTGTCAACTGATCTATGAAAGAATACAACTAAACAAAAAGTACGTTTTTTCATCACCTTTTCAATCACATCTTTTAGCACTATATGGTTCTATATTGAGAAGTGTCAGTAAGATGAGACAAAGCCATCCCTGAGGTGACTAAAAAGCCTGTTGAGCATATAAGCTCCAATATAAGAGAAAAAGGCCTTGATCATGTGATCAGGTGCTGAATAAAGTCTTACATGCATATCAAGTTTTTTTTAAAGTAATAAAATAAGGGAAAAGTCAAATAAACACAATATAATAATATAACGCTGGGCAGAAGAAACACTTTTCCACATCAATTTCAATCTCTAAATAGCTCAAGTTACTCATTGTAGTTAGAGAAACCAGAATATCTACTTAAAACCTAGGTAAGTTAATTGGCAGATCATGTTATTTACCTATTCAAAACTGTAACTACACTTAGGGCCGGATTTATCAAGATCCAATTTTGCGTGCAGTAATTTGCGCTCGCAAACTGGAATTTTGC
>NW_015151101.1:390813-392326 GCF_000732505.1 Cyprinodon variegatus
TGGATGGATGGATGGATGGATGGATGGATGGATGGATGGATGGATGGATGGATGGATGGATGGATGGATGGATGGATGGATGCATTTAAAGAACATTGCCCTTTATTTAACAGATGTTCACTTAATCCTTAAGTATTCAAAAAGCAGTTGAATAAGTTAGCTATTTTGTGAAATAATAATTTATTGTCTGATGATGTTTAAGCTGGTAAATACTTTCCCAAAAGACTTGAAGATTTAATTGGAGCAAACAGGAAGATCAGCAATTCTTTGAGGGATGAAATACAACTGCACGCAATATTTTCCCATCTTCAAGGAGACAGAAGCTGATATACAGAATTAAGCAAAGATACAAAAGGTAACTGTCAACCATCTCCGCAGGCGACCCGGTCCAGGAAAGACAAAGCAGGGCAGAAGAGTTTGGAGCCAGCTCCCAATGTCAGAGGCTGAATGAGAGCACATACAGTTACTGTAGTCACAGCAAGAAAAACAGGACTACACTGAAAAACAGGCCAAGATAAAAAAAATCTCTAAACCCAGGTCTACCAGGATAGATGATATTTCTCTAAGGGGAAGGTGTCACAGCAAAACAGGAACAGACTTGATGAAGCTAATATGATAGAAAACAGCAGAGAGAGCATAAGTTAGAGGTTGAACAAACAAATACTGCAGAATGGGAGAACAATGAGAATATGAAGCAGTATGATGAAAAGTGATCACTATGTCCTCCAGGAATTTAAGTCTATAGCAGCATAACTATAGAGATAACTCAAGGTATCCTGGGCCACTCTAACAATAATCTTTATCAAAAAGGAATGTTTTAAGCCTTTCCTTAAAAGTAGACAGGATTGGTGTGTTTGGATCCGCCGGCTGCATCCTCCGAAGGCCGATTATGTCAGCGTGGAAGACTCCATTCTATATGGTTGACAGACGCAGCCTTCTTTTTGACTGTTTTGAAGTACAGGACTGGTGAATCCTCCTGTCCTCGGGTATCCAGTGATTCATTGTAAGACCAAGCTCAGAGGAAAAAGGGAAATATTAAATATTGTACAGTAAGTGCAGTTCACTAAAATACAAATATGTGATAGTCCCGTCTGAAATTAATAAAAATGTCTTTTAAATGGTTAGTCAGATATGTGGCAGGTAATACTTTTTTAAATATTTTATCTGTCCCTGTGCAAATGGGTTTTGTTGACATTTAAGCACAGATTCCAAAATTAATGCAGGATGGGAAATAAAATTATGATATTGGCGACAATGGTACTGCTGCTGAACCTCCTCAACAATGTAATTAGCAAACAAAACAGTATTAAGAAAGTCGGCATCCATTCTTTGACATGGTTGCTAGGTGACAGAGTTTACAATGAGTAAGGGGCGGGAGAGGCTGGAGAAGGCTAGACCAGGTTGAATCCATTGTCAAACTCTTCCTGCCTCCTTATTTTCACGGCAATCCAATGATCCTGTCCAGGTAGACCAGGGGCCTGTTTCAGAAAGGAGGTTAAGTGAAAACTCTGAG
>NW_015151101.1:393805-408163 GCF_000732505.1 Cyprinodon variegatus
CTCAGAGTTTTCACTTAACCTCCTTTCTGAAACAGGCCCCTGGTCATTGGAGGTCAAGCCACTGAGATCGAACATACCCCATGTCTGCCTTATGGACTAAAACTGGTAGTTGTTTCCAGAGGGGAGGACCCTAATAACTAAAAGATGTGCCTCCCATTCTACTTTCATAAATTCGGGAAACTACTAGTAAACCTGCAGATTGAGAGCAAAGTTGTCTGTTAGGAACATAAGGTGCAATCAGATCTCTGATATAAGCCAGACCTTCGCCATATAAGGTTTTAAATGCTATGTATTCTGGATTTAACAGGAAGCCAATGAAGAGAAGCAAGAATAGGAGAGATATGATCTCTCTATATTCATTTCTTTGGGGGATGGGGGTAGGGGGGGTATTTTGATTTTAATAAAATAAAATATCCTATTTATAAAGAATCCCATAAAATCATATATGTGGGTGAGTTTGGCTACTCTGATAAAAGACATTTAGGATTATTCTATATTTAGATCTTAGTTATTTGATCCAAATAATTTAAGCCATTAAACACCTTCTAATTGCAGAAATAGAGGATGAGAACTTACTTAGCTAAGAGCTCATGTTAGTCTCTGTATAAGAACAAATAACAGATGTGTCCATTGTGAAATGGATAGACAGTTAGAACTTTTGGAACTGTGTGAATTTCGTACCTTCATATGATTGTGAGACTCCAAAGATATAAAAAAAGAGAATTGCGAGTAAAGGATTAAACCAATCATCCTCTTACTACATATTATCTCTACTGAAGTGATACAATACTGACATTAGATGTGAAAAATCTATTTTCTTTAGCATATCAGTAATGTTAAACCAATAACTTCTGCTTAGAACAGATAGGTGTGATGATATAACTCAGGTCAACAAACATCAACAATGTTTGTGCTGCCTTTTCAACGGGCCCCTAATAGCTTTAAAAAGATGAATTTGTTGGGAGTCAGGCCACCACATGTTGAGTGAATCCAAAGTGAAGCTATCAGCTGAAATGATTGATAACCCAAATGCTGGTCATTGCTTGAAGTAGCTCTGTGGCTGATTCATGGCAGAGCCTTGGATATAGCTGTTGCAATGACTGCTGGTAATGGCCCAGAAGTGGTGTAGATGTGAAGAGCTGAAATGGAGGAAAGCTGGCTGCATAAAACCTTAAGATGTAAGAATTGTACCAACCACATCAAGACATAATTTCTGTTTATTATTCACAAAACTATACAAAATATTCAAACAATCCATCAAGCAGCAGCAGAGGAGAAAAACTACAAGCGTGCAAATAATCACTCGAATTACTTACGTAGTTTGAGCCCTAAATACAAAAGCTGTATTTTTGCTGCAACTTGCATGCAGAACATGAAATATTTACAATCACAGGTTTTTGGCATTTTTCAAAAGTATTAAAAAAAAACATGTTTGAACAAGAAGAAAAACAAATGTGCAAAATCCTGTAAGGTACTTTAAAAATCAAATACTTTAAACAGCTTTTTTTATTTCCAAATATTCTTCTACTTCAGAAATGAGCTTTCACACAATGTATTTTGAAAAGTCTGAACGAAACGACAAAACAGGCTTTTTGATTTCAAACTATAATGTTCCATGAAATTCACATTATAACAGCACAAAAGATTTCAAAGAACTACGACATAGATAAAAACAGCATATCTCTTTACTTAGTTCTATGTTAATACCCATGTAGGGACTTTAACATGTAAAAATACTATTTTCTTTCTCTCTGTAGAGTTTTTGCTGGTTTTTTACAATTGTGAGAAAAGTTGGGAGTTTAACCCAAACTTGGGGTTAAAAACTGTGATTCAGGATGTAAGCTTAAGGTAGGGACCTCATCATTCTACACAGATTACCATTATGATGCATAAAAAAAACTACATAATTTCTTAAAATGTCTTCAATGTAATGAAATAAGATACAGTGAAACTGGTAACATTATCATTATCTAATGTTAATATCAGTGGCTTGTGATAGGCCTACCGTGTGTAGTTCAAAATAGACAACAAATTGTGGTGTGATTTTTAAGGGGAAACTGAGCTGTGATTTAACTGTCTGTAAAGTTCAAATTTAAGAGGTTATAGTAGTTGTTTTGGTTTTTTGATACAAAATATAACTAAAAATATAAATCTTTCATTTCAAACCATAATAATTCTTAATTTTGTCCAATTTAATATGAAATAAATAGCATTTTTTATGCATTTTATTTCATAATAAATATAAGACATTAGTTACCTCAAGTAGCTGAATTTGTGACCTTTAGTTTCTGTATACTATTAAATAGTACAATATGAGATAAATCACAATAAAAGTGTTTCTCACGTGATGACATTAAGGATTTCAATTAGGAGCAGAGGTAACATCAGCCTATGTATATGGGAAGGCAGTGGCTGTAAAACAGGGTTTTATTACCTTAAAAGGTTTGTACTATTTTAATAGGCTTTTACTCCGACTGCTTTCACTTTCTGACTTGCCAATTAGTGGTCAGGGCCATTTAGGCTTAAATGTCTTTTACTTTAACGAGTGAGCTAGGTTAAACACATAACCTGAACTTGCTTTGTTAAATTTGATGAGGTTGAGAAGTCTCCATATTGGACTCAGAAATGGGTAACAACTGCCAGTTTTTTTAATGCAGCAGCTTTTTAGCTTTAGTTACTAAAACCCAGAAATTCAAAAGACTGTCATAATCAATCAGACTATCACTAAGAAGTTTTTTTCTTTCTTTTCTTTCTTAATTCACTAATTGAGACAAACTCTGAACACAGACTAATGCTTTCAAGCATATTTTGTTTTTTATGAATATTTTTCAGTTACATCTATACAAAAACACAACATTTAACGTTGAAATATCAGATAAAACTAATGAAAAAAACCTCAAATCTCAATACAGGGACAGGTTGGTAAACAAATTTGTCTAAATCAAGGGGTCAATTTCAGAAAGCAGGTTTAACAAACTCCGTCTCAAATCCTCAACTAAATGAATTGAATTGATCTTTCATAATGTACAAGCATAACAAATATGAAAAGCCATTATCAGGTGAGTCACCATGACGACAGGCAACAGGAGACGTCTGTTTCACACCACTGGAACTTGAGATTTTAATGCAGAAATAAAAAAAAAAAGAGCAAGGAAAGGAAGAGGATTAAGGAGAAGATAGTTGGATGAATGAAGAAACAGATTTTGAGAAAGTAACAATTGAGTTTTATATACCTAGAAATGTTTACACATTCTAAGCAGCCATTCTGACATTTATCAGATTGATTGAATGATTGATTTATGATATCTGAAATACATTTCTTCATAGTCAAAATAATACAAATGATGACCAGTAATAATAGAAATATGAACATCTGAAATTAATTTCTAGAGATCCAGAATGTTTACTCTAGAAGTGAAGAATTTGTTTTTTAAATTTTTTTTTTTATTGGTCATTTTTGACAAGGAAAATGTATTTATATTAATAAATATACACATTCAGTCAAACTAAAACATTACAAAACAACTTGTCATAGCCAGCTGTAACCCCAATAATATTACGGGGAAAACTAGTTTATTACTTTAATGGTAATGGATCAATGTATTATATTTAGCTGCAGTCACCTGGCAGCAGGTGAAAATAGAGAATAATAACATTATTCTAACAAGTAGGACCTGTGCATCATCTTATAGGGTTCCTACTTAGTTTGAATCTGTCTTTCATTACACAGTAAATACCAAGTAGCCGTTTGCAGCTCCTTCGCATGTTATCATCCCAATAAATGGCCTTTATTATCAGTTATCAGTGAAATAGAATTGCTTCAGCTTATGCTTCCTATCTACCAGTAGGCTAAAGAGGGTGATAACAAAAAAAAAACCAAAACAAAAAGATAAAAAATCTCTATATGTAAAATCAAAAAAAAAATTCAGTAGTTCTTCATGTATTGAAAATTAAAATAAAAAGATCAACATGTTGCTCATCTTAAAAAAGAAACAAACACAAATAAGTCTCACATCCAGAGTCTTCACCCTATAAATAGTTAACTATCTGTGAATTAATCCAGATACTGCTTTAATAAGACCCTCATTAATAGGACATGTACTGTTTATTTTTAACAGCTAGTGTGTCTAACAGACCTAGTCAATAATTTGTTTTAATGCACAAAGCTACGACAAAAATCTGACTAAATCAGGAAATGAAACAACGTGTGATTTGACTGTAAGGAGAGCGAAGGACACTGCTCCCTACCAAGTTAGCTCTGGGGAGAATGTTACTACAGTAACAGAAACAGAGTTTGAGTAAGCTCTTTTTGTGAAATGGAAAACGCAGTTTCCCTCATTTTAGGTTTAAAAACGTCGTTTTCAGTAAATCTGCTTTGTGAAACAGACTCCAGAAGTCCATTTCCCTCTCGTTATTGCACACTGACCCTCACAGGTTCTCTCTAATCAGCAGACCCACTAGGTTTGCTATTCACCCCAAACCAAGAAACACCAAATCTTTGGTGTGTGTGTCGCATTAGTGGACAAATCAAACAACTCCCTGCAGAAATCATTAGCATTCAGGTGATTCTAAATTGACACAGCAGCTTTAAGTGGGTGTTACATACATGTGCCTCTTTTTGTTCCAAGTCCATCTTTAAAGGTCATGTAATACAACATCTGCGTTTTGCCTCCAGAAGCAAAATTAAAATGTCATGCTGGTGTATATTTGGATTAATTTGGATTACATGGCTTCGGGTGGGGCCTGGGATTCACAAAGAGGAAGGCCTTTTGTAATACTAGTAAAATCCCAGCAGAAAATAGGCTGTAGAAAGAAACATTAGGATGAGCCGGTTTATATAAAACTAATTTAATGACATGATCAGAAAATGTTAAAAACTGGTTTTTGATACAGGGCTGTTGTAAAGCCTACACCACCTGGGCATATGTAAAATCAAATTGGGGCCTTAGTAATTAGAGCGATATCTACACATCTTTGGTTAGAGGATCCAAACCTAAGAAGATGTCTCAACGATTACCAAGCATGGGGGACTTAATGTTATTCTCTGGATTCTGAAATGAGAAATAAAAGAAATTCTGAACTGTACCGCAGGTCAACAGCTATTTTGTTGAAACTTGGGAATCATTTATATCTTCCAATAATGCAACAACAAGTTTTCTGAATGGCCCTTTTTTCAACCCGGTAAAAATTTGTAACAATCATTTCTTAAGTCATTTCTGTCCTGAGAAACCCCCCAATACATTTAAATCAATTCCAGCTATGATATACTGCTAAATTTTTCCTATAAGCTTGTTGATGCCTGAAATAAGATATTCATTGTCTGAAATTTACTCTGGAACATTTAATTAAATATTGTTGGGATAATTCTTTTATATATTTGTGTATATATATATATATATATATATATATATATATATATATATATATATATATATATATATATATATATATATANATATATATATATATATATATATATATATATATATATATATATATATATATATATATATATATATGTATATATGTGTGTTCTTCTAAATGTATGGAAGTATCTGATCCATGCAAACATATTCAGCAGAAGTCATTAATTTTCTCAGATAATATTAAACAATGTATTATTTTGTTGGTCCCATAATCTTAATATTTAAAACTTCAGTTGGTGCATTGGTCTTTTCATAGTTTTACTATCAGTCTTAGTAGCTGTTTATTTGATTTTAAGTAGTCTGAAAGCCTAAGAACAGTGTAAATAACTATTTTAAACAACAAATGTGGCTTAAGGCCAGCAGGAATGAAGCTGTAGGTAGTTTGCAAATATCTAAACAGATAGAATAGCTTCTGCTGTCTGGCATGTTTAAAGCTTTGATGTTGCAGATACAGTAGCTTTATTGACATTTTAAAATTCCTCTTAAACATAGGAACATTAAGATGCCTTGCCAGCATTGTAAAGCCACTTTGCTTAGAAGCCCCTCTCTGTAGTACAGCTTTCATCAGGGAGTATTGGTATTCTTTGGCTTGTCTGTTTGTCTTCCTTGATGGGAAAATAACTGAACCCTTTAGCCTTTTAGCCTTAACAGCCATAAAGATTCTTCTCCTGGTGTTAATTGCCATGAAATGAAAATTTTACCCTTCCAAAACCCTCTTATTGTATGGATTCTGTGGAAGGATTATTTAGTTGAGTTGCTGTAAGGGACGGAAAGGGCAGGGTTTCTGAATGTCTGAACTGGTGCGGTGCCAACGGCTTGGGTTTTATTGATTGTACAGTGAAGATTTATCTTTAAAAAATTCATTCTTTTTAATATCCCTACCCTAACATGAGCTTTTAAATAAAACTGCAGCAAACAGCTTTTTTTTCCTAATCATGCACAATTTCTGTTGTTTGATTTTATTCTCACTCTATCAAAAGAACAAGTCAAAAACATCTCCAAATCCCCAAATTCATAAGAATTTAAAACCCATGACGAGTGAGTAAATTTTACCTGTTTTTGGTTGTCTGTTTATTTATTTTGCTGCCTGTTGGCCTTGATTCCCTTAAAAAGAGTTTTCTAATCTCAAGTGTGCTGGCCTGGTTGAATACAAAAACAACACCTACCTTATTTTTCGGACTACACATTGCACCGGAGTTTAGCCAAAAACTATTATTAAGATGAGAACCACATATATACTGTACGTCGTACCAGACTAAAAGTTGCACCTTTTTGAAAGGTTATTCTATCCATGGAATCCGTGTTCTGATAACTGGCGTGAGGTCGGCTACCACTCAAAGACCGCATTGTTTTATTTCATGAACAAGTATCTGATAAGCAGTGATAATGCGCAAGTTGCCCTATCGCTTACTCTGGTCTTTTAAATATCACCACTACTATCATTAATACTATCAATACTATCAGAGAGGCGATTGCGTTGCATAAAGTGGTAACGTCGAGTTGGACCTTCGGCAAAGTTCTCTATATTCATTTCTTTGGCAATTACCTGGCCATGGAGCTATAACTGCACAGTAGACAGGCCTGAACCCGCAGCGCGTTGTTCGAAAAATCCATGTACAGCTCTTCCTCTAGACGTGGTCATCTAGCCTTTAGCCCTCGGTTAGCTTTTTTTGTTTTTTCATAACCTTCAACTTTTCCTCAGCTTTTCTCCGGTCCCTAACCAGTTTTTTACTGCATCCAAACTGTCGTTCAATTGCCCTATTCCCATTTTCGACTGCATATTTAATTACTTTGAGCTTGAATTCAGCAGTATATAAATTTCTTTTGCCTAGCATCTTTCTATTCAGTTGTAATTGTTGTAATGCTAATTTGTTTTGTTGTGGTAAATTGTAACGTTTTTACTATCAACCTGTAATATGTAACATGTTGTTGTGGGGAAAGCAACATAGCGCCCTCTTGTGGTGAAAAAAAACGTATATGTTTCACCAGAGTATAAGTCGCATGGCCAGCCAAACCATGAAAAAAAGTACGACTTATAGTCCAAAAAATACGGTAGAAGCATTTACTAATCTGACCTCAGTATGGACAAAATATTTAACCCTAAAACATGGACTAACTCTAATGTATAAAGAGAGATAAGAAACATGTATTTTAGACAAAATTCACACCCCTGATAAAGTACAAAGCTAGCTTATTTTTCAGCAAAAATACTATGGGCTTCCATTTTGGGTCTCAATCGCATTTTCTAATAAGAAAGTTAAAACACAAGACCAATATATCTTATTCTAAATCAAATAAATATCTGATTAAGAAAATTAGTGACGAAAACCTCTTAGCCTTAGTTGTGTTATATTGCTAGCTTACTGAATTGTGTATATAATGAATTAGTTGGCAATCTTTTTATCCTATAAAAAAGAAAAAAAAAAACAGCAGGGCTTTCTCAGTGACAGTGTGTTTAAATAACTGGCCTGGTTACTCGGAAGTGACACCTCCTATAAAAAATTCAGTGGCTTAGGTAAGATTTCCAAAACTGTAATGGTGACGGACTCATATTCTGCTATAGACAGGTACCTCTTACACTGACCCTGAACAGACTAATGACCAGAAATGTGCTGACATTCATATCATGTTATTCCAAAGAGTTGTCAGGGAAACAAAAGATTAACTTATTTTGGTTCAATAGTAAATAATTGTAGTCTAATAACAATTTGGACACAAAGTGTTTTTTAAAACTGAGGGACTTTTTTTTTTTAGAGATTTATGCAGCTGTAGTGGTAGTTGTGGGCAAAGAGGTTATTTAAATAAAATAATTAGCTTAAAATAAACATCCATATATTATCTGTATTCTTATATCATTTCAGTGTTCAAAATATCAGTATTTGTAAGCTCTGCATCTTTTTATCTGATGCTAAAGTAGATGCTGCACATCAGGGTGAAGAGATTCTCATACGACTAGATAAGCAATTACTTTTAATGACTGTTTGTCAGACTTGAACATCATATTAACAGCTTTCCAGTCCCCTCTAATAACCACTATTCAATACATGAATCCTTGGAAAGTAATGAAATGACAGGATTAAGAGGTAATCTGCTGTAACTAAACTGGTTGTGTATTTGCTAATCTCTGCTGGCCCAAGTTTACTCTATCATTCGTTTTCAAAGGGAATTTGATGGGGTTCTTTAGGTGTCGCACAATGGCTCACTTATTTGCTGCAAAAAAATCTCTGGGTTCAATTCCAGCCGGGGTCATTTCTGTGTTGAATTTCTTTTTTCTTCCTGTGTACATGTAGATTCTCTTCAGTTTCCTCACACATTCCAAGACCACAGCTTCTCTGCATTGCCCACAAAGGCAAGACTGTATTTATGTATGTTATTTTCTCTAAGACTGTTTCCCTCGGCTGTTTCTACATGACTGTTGCCATGTACTGTATTGTTTCCGCATGACCGTTGCCATGTGTTACCACGTTGTCTTTTTACCACTAAAAATAGACACTAGCCTCCCTAAACACCCTCCGATGATGACATGACTATATGATATAGCTGAATTCTCATAGTATAGAGTTGTTGTGAGCATCAACTCATATACGTAATAGTGATCTTCTAGGTTGTTTTTTTTTACCTCAAATACTCTCATATGAAACATTCTCTGAATAAGTAAGGATAAGCTCTAAACAGAAGATACAACATACATATAGCCTCTCTTTTTAATTACTCATAATTGTTCTTTTAATTTATTTTGTGCAAAATATTCAAAGCCCACGGAACATCACAGCAAACTGTCTTCTTGCAAACAGTTCTATTCAACCATATATTTACAAGTGAAAGAACTTAAGCCGGGATCTATCAGAGTGCTTTTTTACTTAAACTTGACCAAACTCACACCATGGCTGCTGGAGACTGATATCCACCTAAGGTGCACAGTTTGTCTCTACTTGGTCATTTACATCATTGCCAGAAAGTGAGGCCTCCACGTACTGCATCTTTTTGGCACTCGGAAAAATTCCAGCAGGTAGGTACTGATCGCACGGTGAATGCAGCTCGTCTATTTCTGTTGTAAAGTGGTCTGGGCTTTCCCCATTGGACGTCTCCTTGATGACGCTGTAAGTGAGCGCTACGCTGTAGGATGCAGGTTTCTCCATACGCTGGGGGCCACAATGACACAGCTTCTTGAAGGCAGTGCGGAACTTCTGGGACATGGCATTGTAGATCACTGGATTGATGGCACTGTTAAGGTAGATGCAGAGACGACAGAAGAGCAGGAACCAGGTGTCTAGGTAGGGTTTGTTTAGAAAGGAGTTGACCACTACTAAGGTCCGGTAGGGCATCCAGAGTAAGGCGAATAGGATTACAACCACAGCAAGCATCTTCGTCACCTGGTAAAACAGTAAACAGACCAAATAGACGACTGCAAATTAGAAACAGTAAAAACAAGTAATTTGTCCTAAGTTTCGTTTCATAAAATATTTAACTGTTTAGGAACGGTTTGTTTTATGAGCAGTGGATCAACAGGATTTGCTGTTCTGTTTAGTACAAAGAAAAAAGTATTCATAGCCCTAAGACTATGCTAAATGTTGCTATGTTACAAGTGTTGGGAGTAATTGCATTTTATATTAAAGGCATAACATTATTAGTTGTTCAGTAACAAAGTTATCTGACTTTTCTAAGTTCGGTATTTTGTTTTTATTCTACGTAGAAAGCAGTAGTTCTGAAAAGGAGGAATGTTTGAAGCTTATTGGCTGAGGATGCTTTGGTAGGCGAGTTAATAAACATCGATTGAAACAAACAAGAGAGAGCCAAGGCAATGACAGAGAAGGGTATAAATTCTACTATAATGTTTCTAATCTGGGATTACAGGCACTATTGTACACTCAAAGAAAAAATGTTACTGCGATTGGATTAATATGGGCTGGAGCAAAGACTTTCAATGTTGGTTAAAAGCAACTGTGCTTTAATGAACTGCTTGTTAATCTTTCACCCTCCCACAAAACCTACTTACAAATAGGGCCTTTTTACCAATACATTGCACTCTTGTCTCTACAGTGTTATCATAAAATCACTTGCTTTGTATACTGTCCTAGTTTACCACTGTGAATATGGATGTACCAGAACTGCAGTGTACCTGAAGTTCTGAAGTGGTGTGACTCCTGTTTAGTTTTACTACATAGAATAATTAATTTGTTTTATATTGCTTGAAAGTTATGTTTTTCATTGCTATGCCTTATCATTATCAGTTGAAACCTCTTAACATGCATAAATATTCCATTTTAAAACATCTACTTTGTTTTTTTGTTCTTTTATTATAAGCATTCAACATGGTAAATAATCACATGTACATATATCTACTCACATCCAAGTCCCAGTACACACTATAATACTGTAGATTAAGTATATAATTTTTCAGATATCTAATCCTTCATTAATCATTATTAAGTATTTAAGGGGGTCATAGAATGATTATATAGGGTATTTGGTGCTGGTCCTTAAGGTCTCTGAATAGGGTGTGTAACATTAGTTTGGCTGAAAATGGCATATTTGCTGTTCTATGTGCCCTAATAGAAAGCCGGGTTAAAAGGCCTAGACCGAAAGGACAGGTTTTCTTCTTTTTATGGTATGATCATGAATATGCAGATGAGATATTTATCAGCAGATCTGCTCTAAAAGAGTGCAAAGAGTAATTCATAAGATTGCTTTTTTTTTTTTTTTTTTTGCAGAACAACTGCATTTCAAAGCCGTGTATCACCAAGGGCAATGTGAATCGTCAGAAAAGCACTGATGCACAACTACAGTAGCTGCCCCTGGAGCATTGGAGATTGGTTTTCTGGAGTAACAATTCATACTTTCAAGGTGGGGGCCCATATCTAGATATCTTGGCCAAGGCTGTCAGCTGGCCTGCCTGCAAAGGGCGGGCAAACATCATATCATGTCCTTTGAGTCAAGAATGCAAAGTCACCGAAGTTAAAACCTAATTGAGACAGAATGTAAAATGCATGCAACTGTATTTGCAGTTAATTGTGCTTATGAATATATTTTAATGCCCACTTTTTAGTTTTTTATTGCTTACCTGTATCATTTTCTTTCTACATCACATTTATATGGTACTTTGCATTGGTCTTTCACATAGAATCCCAATGAAACACATTAAAGCAGAACAGACTATAGAGCATTAAGATGATGAGAGAAGAAGACAGGTAGCATACTTTTAAATGATAAGCAGCTCTAATGCACCTTGCTGTCAGTTATGTGTGCTGCATAAAATCAGATTTTCCAAGGACAGAAAGTCCTTTTAAGAGCTCTTAAATGAATCATTTGCTGCATAATAACCAGAAACATAACATAGTTTACCAAAGAGGCTTCCTTAGATGTAAATTCAGTTTTTGTGTATGTTTGTATTAATTTAGAAAATTTGCTAAACTTAATTTGATAATGAATTAAAACATTTTATTACAATTCCAGTTGTAAAACAAAAATATCAAAAAAAATGTTCTTTGGATATATAGGAGGGTCTGCTAACTTAAAAAAAACCTTTTTAATGTTTGTTTGTTTTTTTACCATAAGTTATGAAAAAAGCCAGTGCTAATAGTCTTATTTCCATATGCCTGCGTATGATGGGTTCATGAGATTTTTTTTAGGATATTCTGTGGCATAAGAAATCTGGAGGGACTGACTCAGTAGTACTTAGAATTAGTATTAGTAGAGGTTAAATGTATTCTAAATCAAAACCATTATTTGACTGCAGACACAGCACATGAAGCAACAGATAATGATTAAAAAATATATTTTTTGCATATGAACTTATTACATGTTTATGTTTAATTTCTTAATTTATTTATATTTTAACTACACTACACATAGCAAAAAAGTGAAAATACAAGGCACTGCTTTACAAACATATTTTTTTAGACACTAGACAACTTCTATTGACATTCTGTATACACAAACAGTGTATACAAAACAAAATTTCGTTTAGCACAGCTTTCGAGACAGTAAATGAACATTTCTATTCCATATCGTGCATCAAATGTAAACAGTGTGGGAGAAAAAAAAACGGTGCAAAAATGCATTGATATGGAAGTTCAAAGCATTAATATATGCTCTGAAAAATTACATACATACATGTTCCCAGCGGTAAGTGCCAGGATGTTCAGCAATAGGACATTTATTTTGTATTGGAAATCTTTCTTGTTTTATCCACTAAAGAATGTAGACAACAAGGTCTCTGAAGTGGATGTGACATTGCACAATATCATTTCCTCAGGTAACGTTACAGAGATGTATGCTATATTTTAAGGCATCATAGAAGACACTCCATAAAAATGATCTAGGAGGGTATCTAACTAGCCTCCAGATAAACCCCATATGTCATGACATGCTACAGCACAGGAGGGTTCTCCTAAATGGTTCTAAATGTGTGTACTTAATATCTATGTATGTATGCGTGTTTTATTTATTTATTTATTTTTTCAGAAAAAGATGCTTGTTATATTTGTGGAATTGCTAATGTCTGATACTTAGTTTTACAGTTTAAATCATTTGATAATCTGCAAAACAGTTAAATTAGTGTTTATTTTTCTTAACATTAGTGCATTTCTTTCTTGAATTGAGCAGGTGAGTGAGACCCTTTGCCAATAGGATAAGAGTTTATATTTAAAATAAAGAGAAACTGTAATAATCAAGTCACTACAGCTGGCCTATCTGCCCACTCTGCACTCCTGCTCAGTTCCACCTCACCTGCAATCGGCTCTAAACCCGTTCAGATCAGCTACCAGTGCCAGATCAACTCAAACCTACCTGTGAGAACCTTCCAGTTATTCTGTTTGCAAACCTGTCTGCCTGCCTGTTGCCCGACCTGATCTGCTTTCTGTTACCGAGCCTGCCTGTCCATGTTCTGCCTCTGTCTGCCTGCCTGGAAACCTGGTCGGAGTACTGGATTATGCCTAACCTTTGTGGATCTCGGAAACCTAATAGTTTATGAACCTGGATTGGACATGGACCTTCCCTTTTGGATCTCTCTGTCTGTACTGCTGCTGGATCTGTCACACTGTTGCTGAACCTGGACCCCTCTTCATCACGTCTCTGGAAAGCCCCCACTAGAATCATCCATCAATCTGACAGCTGCCCGCAAGCGGACCTCCCTCCTAACTAGTTCTCAGCCTCAAATAGGCTCTTCATGCTCAGGATCTCCTCAGTTTTCATACCTGCCTCCACTGGTCTCTAACCTGTGCCTCTGCCTCCAGGGGTTCCCGTTCGAGAGCAGCAGTGTGTCCTGCACATTAACCGCTTCCCATGATCATTCCTTTAATAAATCTTGTAAAAGTCACTGACCTGTCTTGGTTGAATGGTGGGTCCGATTCCTGTACATTACTGTAACAACTGCAGTCTCTTATTTCAAGTGCTTAATATCTAATTATCTTTTATTATGTTATTTACCAGCTGAAATTAAGGATAAATACACTTAAATAAATACACAAGTTGATAACCATTTTACACTGTTGCAGTTAAACAATAACAATCTGATAAAATTGTACCTAATATATTTGTATACACAAAAAACCTATTTTCCACACAAAAGGACTATAAATACTGCTTATACTTAATCCTAAAATGGATTTATACTGTAGAAGAATTCATTATTTTCCTTTCTATACAAAATTATAGGCTACTTTTTATGGTGGTTTATTACAAAAAACCATATAAAAGGTCCTCGATTTCACAGTTCTAATATGGCAAAACGTGAAAACTTTTAAAACTTTTCCAAAACACATTTTTGCCATATGCTTTTTACAGATTGTGAGACTGGATAATATATATATATATATATCAGTGGCGGCCGGCCCATAGGGGGCACTGGGGCACCGCCCTCCCTGATAAGAAGAGAGAAACGTAAAATATATTTTTAGAAATTAACTCATAAATGTCAGTTTTACTCTCTAGA
>NW_015151101.1:410059-435650 GCF_000732505.1 Cyprinodon variegatus
TATATATATATATATATATATATATATATATATATATATGTTTAGAGTGGCTGCACATTGGAGTACAGTTTTACTGATATTTTTTTCTTTTTCGATACTTGTTATCATGCGTAACCACAGCAACTTGATTTTTTTTTTTACACCTGAGAGCAGCTAATTAACATCTCTAAAGCTGAAATAATACATTAACTTAATCTGCAAGTACCACCTGAGTTGAAAAGGAGGCACCAGGGAAGCTGGAGCTGGAGCAAAGGAAACGAGAGAGGAACAAACATTTAAGCCATCTCTTCTATTATAGGCAATAGTAGATTTTTGGGAAACAATTTAGAAGAACTCAAAGCCCTTGCAAGGACCCTGCCAGAATATTGACAATGCAGCATTGTGTGTTATACTGAGATGTGGCTTCAGAATCACATCTCAGACTCCTGCGTCTCTCTGCTGGTCTTTCTGACTATACGAGCAGACAGAGATTTAGAGAAGACTGGAAAACCCAAAGGAGGTGGGTTGGCAGGGCTGGTAAAAAACAGATGGTGTCACCCAGGATATGTAAGCAAGAAGATATTTCACTGCAGCCAAAATATTGAACTGTTAGCAGTTGTTTTTTGGCCAAATTATTTGCCCAGAGAGTTTACCAGTGCTCTGTTAGTAACCTTCTGCCAATGCAGACACTGCATGGGAGGTAATCAGTTCTGACGTTGCTAAGATCCAGACACAACAGTCAACTTCATTTGTGGCAATAACTGGTGATTTTGACAACGCCTCCCTCTCTACTACACTACCAAACTTTCAACAGTTTGTCAGCTGCTGCACCACAGAAAACAAAACTTCAGCTACATGTTTTATGCAAATGAAAATGGCTCTAAAGTAAGACCTCCTCTTGGGAAATCAGATCTCAATTTTGTTTGTCTCTGCTAAGAGTATACAGTAAGCCACTTTATAAGAGACAACCTGCATTAAAAATAACTGTAAGAAGATTGTCACAGCAGACAAAAGAAGCTCTGTAAGTTTTTCAGGCTACAGACTGCATGGAAAGGAAATCAATGCAATGACTGACTACATAAACTTCGATGTAGATAACACCATCATTACAAGAACAGTGAAATGTTTCCCAAATAATAATAAACCACGAATAACAAGTTATCTGAAGTAATTGCTCAACAAGAAGGAATTAATGAGTATACAGAAGCAACTCAGGGTCAAGATAAGAGAAAGCAAGGAGGTATACAGAAAGAGACTGGAAAGCAAATTACAGCAGAACAATATCAGAGATGTGTGGTCAGGGATGAAGAAGATTACAGGCTTCAAGCGGAAGGATGAACAGACACATGGAAGTCTGGACAGAACCAATGAACTGAATACATTCTTCATCAGGTTCAGTTCAGTAAATAGCTCAGCATCTCTCTCTTTTGACCACAGTCATGTAGATGTCCTGCCCTCCACTCCCATTGACTCACCTACTTCTGAGTTTGCTATTGGCCGAAACAGAAGATGGCCCTTCTCCCTCTGCCTTTTATCTGTCTGTCTCTAGAAGTCAAGCAAGGAAGTAACTGGATAGATCAAACCGTAATACGTAAGTCACCAGGTCATGATGGTCTAAGCCCCAGAGGCCTGTGCAGAGCAACTGTTTGGGATTCTACAGCACCTCTTCAACCTTAAGGGCTGGTTATACTCCTCGCAGCAGTGTGTCGCAGTGAGCCTGTTGTAGACATCTTTGATTTATGCTCAATTTTGAGCGTGGTCTGCGCTATACTCTGTGGGTCCAGATATGGCAGAGGCGATGAGTAAGTGGGGGCAAGTTTATCCGACGACGAAGCGGCATGAAAGTTAAAAAGAGTGTGGATCCAGTTGAAAAAGTGTTCCCAGCACCTCGCTCTTCTAGCTGGTCCAAATTCACGAGTTGTTTTCCGCAATTGCGGTCATAAAAACAAAACAAGCCGGCCTCCGGTCTGCGGCACTGTCTGCGGTCACCTACAATTTTGGTAGAGGTGCAGTAGAGTGTCTGCGGAGGGGGGTGGGGACGTCTCAGCCTTCACTGCGACACCTACGCAGACAACCTAGTTTCGAAGTATAAATCAGACAGTTTGAGTGATGTGGAACACCCCCTGTCTTGTTTCAGTACCAAAGAAGATTCACCTAAGTCCTCAGTCACTATAGACCTGTGGCCTTGATGTCCCACATAATAAGGCTCCTAGAGAGACCTCTGTTGGTTCACCTCAACAAACAAACAAGCAGTTATCAGGACCCCCTGCAATTTGCAGTTGGAATGGAAGGAGCCATAATACACTTGCTTAAACAAACCTACTCATTTAGAACAGGCAGACAGCGTGAGGATCATGTTCTTTGATTTCTCCATAACATTTAACAAATTCAACCTGAATTACTTTGTGAGAAACTCGAAAATATGTAGACGGAGGCTTCAATAATCTCCTGGATCACTGACTACCTGAAAAACAGACCAGTTTGTTAGTGGGGTCAGCTGTGTTATCAAGTAGTCAACAGAACAGAAGCTCCACAGGGGACCGCACTCTCATTGTTCCTTTTTTCCTCTTTTGGGGAGTGTCGGCCTAGTGGTTGGGTCATGATACTTAGAATCCAGAGGTTCTGGGTTCAAGCCCCACTCCCACAGACTGCTACTCTGGGTCCCTGAGCAAAAGACCCTTAACCCCACACTGCACCCCGGGCGCTGCACAGTTGCAGCCCACTGCTCCTCAAGGGGATGGGTTAAATGCAGAGAGTTCATTTTGATGCACTGTACTTGTGACAGTGTAATAGTAATAAAAAGCTGGAAAAACTCTGTACACTTCTAACTTCCAGGAAAAGACAGAGTCTTGTAATCTGCAGAAATACTTGGATTACTCTGCAGTCATTGGGAGCATCAAAGATTGGCAAGAAGCTAAGTACAGAGAGCTATTGAACTGCTTTATGGCATGGCATGGAAACAACCATCTGATCCTGAATGTCAATAAAACCAGGGAGATGATTATAGATTGCAGAAGAAAGAGAAACAAGTTGAATACTATCAAAATCCTACTTCACCACCTTTAGCAAAGTGGAGTTGGCGCTAAGGTTTCTGCATTTTCATAAGAGAAGAAATTACCATTTCAGCTTTACTTCTGACATTCTGGAATGTTGACTCCTTATATCAACTTTCCTTTCTTCCACCAAATTTTATGAACACTTTGACAAGAACCAATTACTGCAGTCCCTTTCTGTTAGAGACTGTTTTAGTCTCTTTGTCAGCGTGTTTTTTTTTTTTTCTGTCAGAATTGATCTTACAGAGAAGGAAGAAAGCCAACAATGTGCTTGCATTTTGAAAGAACCATGTGGGCATTTACTTTTTTTTTTTTATCAGGAACATTAAAGACTCAAACTCTGCACTGAATTCCTGGTGTGAAATCCCCTTATCCCACTTTTTTTTTTTTATATATAAATCTTTATATACATCATAAAAACCACTGCATTATTGCCCATATCAAGCTTTAGGGAAAACTGTATATATCATGGAGAAACCAGAGGATTGAACTCGACTATAAAACGTCTAGTAATATGGGTTCTGGATTATCTGCAAAAAGCTGACTGTCATTCATGTATTTGGAGAGTCGTATCAAGGCCTTTAAAATTATACATTAATGTCTTAAGTACATTTTATTAAATGACAAAAACTAACTCATTTAGCTGAAGGAAACCTATAACCCAACCCTGTTGTTTTAAATCAACCCTCTCTATGTTTTACCCAAGACTGTGTTGACATTAATGCATTAATAATTGGCAAACATTCTGGGGAAAACGTGGTCTGATTTGGACCGACGGTAATCATCCCACTTTGGATGGTGCAGCTCTTCTTTCTGGGTGTCACTCCGAATCTAAAGCCCCATTTACACTACCCTTTAGATATCGTGTCTAGATCTGTCTGAGCATGGTCTCTGAGATAACTGGTGAGTGTAAATGGCAAGCAAAACTGAACCGGACAGTACCAGAGACAACCGAACAGCGCTAAACTGGTACTAGTTCATCAGTAGGGCTCGGTGCGGTTCAGCTCTGGCTCAGTTCTCAGATAACAAAGAGCGCATGAGCAGACCATGTCATCTCCTTACAGTCAGCCTCCGTAATCATGAAATTTTAGACATTCTTAAAAATACTAGCCTCCCTACCATGCCACACGATTTCCAGTGATGATTTTGCTTAGGAGTGTGATGAACCTCAATGTCTGTCAGCCCTGATTAGACTATCATTTGTTGCATCCACTTCCCAAAAACCGACTGTCAAGTAAATTCACCAAAAACTTCCTTCTTTATCTGTTGAGTACCACAGGGATCAGATCTAAGGCTAATTCTCTTTTACTATAAATATGCCCAAAGTTGGTAGAATTAATTAGGATTAATTTCCACTCTTGTGCATATGATACTCAGCTATATCTGCCTATGAATCTGGATAAGCTAAACCATTACATATACTAGACATACATCATACATACACATACTAGACATTACATACAGTAGACATTACATAGACATGTCTTGGGGACATAAGCTAATGTCTTTGGACCAGGGTCCTTGAAAAAGAAAAAGATTTGTCCATCACTTCATCTGGATGGTATCAAATTGGCTGTGACACCATCCTAGAGAGAGGTGTTAGTTGTGCTGCTGCCATCAATGCCTTTGTTTTTTGAGATTTGCCTGTTTTTCAGTGTGGTCCTGTTTCTCTGAATGTTACTAACTGTATGTGTTTTCCATCCTCTGACATGGGTGCTGGCTTGGAGCTTTTCTGCCTGGCCGTGTGTTTCCTGGACAGGGCCGCCTGTGGAGCTGATTTACAGTTGCCTTTTATATCTCTGCTCCTTTTTCTTTGTCTGCTTCTGTCTCCTTGAACCCCAGTCGGCTTCTGCAGATGGCACTGACACTGAGCCTGATTCTGCAGGAGGTTTGATTCTGTTAAAAGGGAGTTTTCCTCTCCACTGTCACTACAAGCATGCTTGGTGTGAGGCATTGCTTTCGAGCAAATTAGTCAAAGCAATCAGCTGGTTTTTCTTAAGTAGAAAACTTTCAACCAATTTGACTGTATGATTTGGTTTAATTGTCTCTGTAAAGTTTCTTGTGTTGGTGCTATATAAGTAAACTGAATTTAATTGAATATGGTCTGGATATCATATTCTGCTCTCAGTTTAATCTCCATCTGAGTGAGCAAATGGTAAAAATTAAACCCTAAATTAAAACTACATATTATACCCATTGAATTCAATTCTCAAAACTGTTTTGATCTGCAAAGTGTCTTGAGATGACAGATGTTGTGGATTGGTGCTATATAAATAAACTGAATTGAATGGAATCAAAGAAAAAAAACTTTCTGTGTCAAAACCATTCATTTTTAGAATTTACACATAACATTACTGTAGTACACAAAACTAACAAGTATTAGTTTTGCAATATTATTATGTGATGTAATTGAGTGAGGGTAATAATCTAATCATTCGGTACTGCTCTGTCTGTCTCTCTACCTATAGGTCATTCACTGAAGTTCTGTTGGGTTTTTTTGTGAGCCCCAATTCAACTCTGAGATGTCTGTTCATGACTGTTCTCCATGGGAATACAAGAAGCAAATATATGTACCATGATGACAGGCTTGCGAGAAATCACCTTGGCATCATCTATCATACATTTTTTAAAGTGTGCTGTTTTAGCCCTGATCAGCATTGCTTATTTAAATGTTCAAATTAATTTTCCAACCTCACAGATCTAATTTTAGCGTGTGCTTCTCGTAACAAGGCACTGGTTTCCTATTAGAGGAGGAAAGTAAGTAAAAGGTAAATCCTCATCACTTGACCTTTAAGTAACACAGTTACATGCCTGGAATGGACTACTGCCTGTGTTCACCAAGAATAGGTTAACTCTGAAAAGTAAAATTTGTCAGCTAAACTGATGGAGAGAGAAAAAAAGAAAGCCTAAAGCCTGTTTGAGTTGGGGTTAAATGATTTGACTATGCAGCAAAGCAAGGAGCTCCCTCAGGGGACCCTACCCTCTTCATTCCAGGAAGGCGTCAAATCTCATCTGATAAACAAACATCTCCCACCGCTGCTGGTGGGTCATTGCCCTGAGAGCCTTCTGCCTTACTTTAAACAGACCAAAATCAGTCAAACAACACACCACTTAAGTGTTTTTTTTAAACAGGACAAAAATATACACAGTAAGTATACCTTGATCTTAAAACATGCTTTAAAAAGCAAACTAAAGAATTTATTCCAAAATGCGATGGAAACATTTTGAGTTAGGTTTTACTAGTTTTAATAGTGAAGGGTGTGTAATTTCAACATCTTTGAAAAAAAAAACACCAAAAGATCCTAAGTAAGAACTACTCAGAACTAAAACCTTTCACCATAAAATAGACCTCAAACTAGGATCGAACCCATGAGCTCCATTTAAAGGCACACTATGCAACATTTTTCAGTTAATTAATGTGTTCCATAACGTTTTGGATGATTAAATGAGTCATTTCAGGTTGAACAAAGGTATTCTCGGCTGCCCTGGTGGTCTGTGGGGGAAATACCGCACTTGCAATTGCAGGAGCTGAACTTTCTATGCATTTTGGACATATGCATAGAGTATTCATAAAGAGTCCAGAACTTATGTCCAACGACAGCCTAATTTATGCATAACGCACGGCAGCTTAATGCACATAGAATGTCACAAGCCAGTGTCCTGAGTGGGGCAGCAAAGGCCCGGAGGCGCCCGGCCTGCATAAAAAGATTTCTTTGATCGCGGTGCTAACCTAAATAATAAGAAATAAAAGAAAAGAAAAAAATGAAAAAGAAATAGAAATAAAAAACGTTCGCAGTTGCAGCAGATTTAGCATCATGTCTGCTAGGAAGTTTGTTGATTGTGGCTGTGGGCGTGAACACAGGGAGAATCCATCACATTCAGCATCACGCTCACCCTATGATGGGGATGCAGTCTGAAGGAAAACTGACAGTTTCCACCTGTGAACCCCTGTTACACCAAAACATTTCCAATACGCCATTAAACAGTAGCTGTAATGTAGAATCACGTTCAGCGTTCGTCTGGAACACGTCGAATACGTCGATATGCGTTAAAGATAAGTTCTTAATAAGTTATGCATAAGTGATGCACAATGTACTCATAGGTTTTGGATAAGCTAGACACCACAACTTATGAGTAACTTAAACTTAAACTATCTCAACGATCAGATAACTTACCCGTAACTTATGGCCCACGTATGAGCATATGCTGGCGTACGTCTCGACGTACTTGCTATATGTCGACGTATGCCCACATACTTCAGAGTGCCTCAGCGTGCTCGTAACTTATACAAAACTGACCCATAACTTATCCAACGTATGCCAGCGTTTTTGCCAGATTTTTTGTATGTCAGGCATGTGCTGACTAAATCATTAAGGTGTGACAGAGGCTTTACAAGCTACACCACCATCCAGGATGCTTTTTTAACAGACCTATAAAGAGGTAATTATATTGTGTATTTAACAGGCCTGCCAAACTGACTTGAATCAAAATTGCAGAATTTTTTAAAACAGAAAACTAAGAAAAGATAATCCTGATAGTTTATATACCGTTTGATTAAATTAAACTAACTTTGAACACCACACTGTTTTATTATTGCAAGTTTCTCTCATTTTCAGACCGCAAGCAGCAGAAGCAGCTAGTTTATATTCAAAGTCAATGGTTGACACGCATCAAGGCACAGCAAAAGGTTCTGCAGGGTGTTTTGAGAAGCAGAAGTTGCTAGAGTTGGAAAAATTTAACTTTTGCTGCTCGAGCGGGCAGGGAGACAGACAAAGTGCTGTTGATGCAGATCGCTGTGATCACTCCTCTGAAACAGTTCAGTAATCCCTAAATTAACTTAAAATGTCAAAACCTGCCGGCAAAATTTGATCGATTTTATTTTTCTGGTGCCTGCAGTTTGGATTACATACGAAGAGGCTGCCGTTGAACGGGATTTCAAGTGACAGAGCACCGCCGGTGTACGAGGGTCTGAGCGGCTTCGACAGCAAAACAATATTTGAAGGCAGGATCATAATCTTGATAACTGATTGCATAGATTACGTTTTCAGGTGGACTATCTCACTTAGAAACATTAAAACTGATTTTTACCCACTGATCACAGAAAATATAGCTGCCATTGTTACAGCTCCGCCCAACGCGCATCAGACCCACTTTTCGACCGCGCAGCTGGAGCTGCAAAGATGCTTCAGCCGCGCATTAGAACTAAATTTGTACAAGCATCAAAAATGAAGCAGCACGCCCGTCTTTGCTGCTCTTGCTGCTTGCTGTCGTAGCATTACTCTTAGGGTTTTAGCAGATCTGTGCAATTTGGCACATGCACACATTGCAAGGATTAAAATATATGAGTATATTTTTGCTCATATATTTATGTTTAATTTGCTACCGTTAACAAAAATGTAGAATTAACCCATTATAATCTAGTTAATGTGATACCTAATATGTAAAGGTGATTTTGATTATTGACTTTATCACCAATCAAATTAGTGTATGTTTTTATAACCTATGGACACAAAATAGTGCGGGCTTTATTTTAAAGCCCTACAAATTCTGAATAAGCTTTACTGAAAGACAGGTAGGGTAGTTTAACCAAACATTAAAAAAAGTTGGGAGCTAGTTTGTTTTTTTTTTAGAGCAGAGACAATACATATTTCCCTCACTTCAAAGGCAAACATTTCAAACTATATAATATTCCATAGGTTAAAAAAAAATAATAATAAAAAATATATATATATATATATATATATATATATATATATATACATATATATAAAATGGTCAAAAACATGCTATATGATGCTAGTAACCCCAAAGGCATACTAGTGTCACTATAGAGCATTTTGTTTTCCCTTGGGTAGCCTTTTACCAACTAAGTGCTGGTGCAAGCCACCAAATTAAGAATTAGTCTCAATTTCATACATACAATGTTATTTACTAATTATAAGGTTTGCAGTTCAAATTAAAATATGTGCTTTATAAGGTAACTTCCAATGCAAAAGTAAATAGAAAGAAAAAAAAATAATATATATATATATATATATATATATATAAATATATTACCTTTTATTTCACTCTCTGACTGATGACCTAACCGAGCGTAAGCAAAGAAGCAGCCTAATTTCTTAACTTAAATTATGGAAATTTTTCAGGACGCAAATCCAATGTTTAAATGTTTGAATTTTAACTAACATAATGCATTTACTTCTTTTTACTTCATTAATTTCAGTTCAAGTTAAAAGCAAATATGAGTTTTTGTTTAATTTAATACAATGAATTTTAGCCCTATGTTTAGCACCCTCTGTGCCATATTGTGGCACACAGGGTTCCCTTTAACCCAGATTTTTTTAGACTGTATATATTTTTTCCAAAGATTCATTAGTACTTCCTGCTGTAGTTAGAAAGAACTGATTACTTCTACACTAAACTAAAACAGGAGGATTCTGTATGATGTTTACACTACACTCATGACAGTGACATGGGGGTGTAAAGTTAGAAAACAGAAGTATTTTAAAAGTTATAAGAATGACACTTCATTCAGCTTTTTAATTATGTGCATACACCCTACATATAGGGATGACATGATCCACAGTGACTAAAATAGGAACAGCACTACTGGTGAGGTAAAATTACTTTCAGGGATTGGTTGCTGTAGGATTGTCTTATCTTTTATCGTATTTCAGTGTACATTTTGGGTGTATCGTTTTTTAAAAATCCTTCTGCAACCAGCTGATATGGGAGGGATTATTGTGTTTGATATTTTCCCAGGTGTGACCTCATCCTGAAAGCCTAGGGTAAGTATGTTGGCTTAGAGCTGTGGTATTGTGTTACCGAGTGGATTTGTTGGTGTTTTTTCATGCACAATATTATAAAAATAAATAAGTAGTTTCTTGCAGCTAAATGGCTGTTTCCAAAAGGGGGACCTACAGTTGCACTTTTTTTCCATTTAGGAGATATGAATGCATCCTGCTTCCCAATTCTTTCACAATGTATATGTTGGTGGCATATAACATCCTGAAGATTTGATAAAAAATATTTTTTATTATCTTATTCCTTCTCTTGTTTCTACTGTTCTCTGAAGGAAGATATGTTTGAATGATGGCTATTTAAGGAGCAAAAACATTGTTTTCTCAGTAAACACTGAACCCATTGGCCTGTTAAAATTTAACTAAATCTAAATAAGGAAATAATTAAATAATTTTGGATTAAGTCTTTAAAGAAACTAAAACAATATTAATTTCGTCAATTTAATGTGCAGATTTAAAGTAAAATTAATGGAAAAAAAGAAGACTTTAAAGACTTTAAATCCAAACCAAACAGTAATGAAATATGTTTTGTAAAAGATAAAACAATGTGTGAACTAAATGTTTAAGGAGCACTAAAACACCAGAGGTTTGTGGAAACTTAATTGTAATTTCACATTATATGTATGATTTTAACTACTATATTTTTTTGTTAACCATCTTGACATGTAGGCACATTGTTTAATTTCCATCACATAAATATTTAAATTCATGTTAGATATTATATGGTTTTAGATGTTTCCTAATTAGGTGACATAAGAGCAAATATAGGATGATGAGAAAACTTTTTTTTCAGATTGTTGGGAAAAAGTGTTTTTCATCTGACCCATGCCCGTTAGTGGGTGTTGGTGAGTAAACAGGAGCCCACCTGTCTCCGGGAGGCAGCCGTGGTGCTGCTGGAGGAGCTGGTGCTGACCATCCTGCCGCCCTGGCTCGCCTCCCTCTTCCACTTCTTGCTGCCGCCCTTCGGATCGGACGGCATCGGGTTGAGAAAGAGGATTCTTGCGATCAGCCCATACAGAACCGTAGCCAGCATGAGAGGCAACACGTAAAAAACGGTGAAATCCGTGAAGTAGATGGGCAGGTAGTGGCTCCTGGACACCTTGTATTCGCAGCTGATGAGCACTACGTTGCTGTAAACCAACTTTTTGGTGTCTGACAGGAAGAGCCACATTACGCAGTAGACCGAAGTGAGCGCCCACACCACCATGATGATCCTCTTCGCCCTGGATAAGGTGCACAGGAACTGGGCTTTAATGGGATGGCAGATGGCGATGTAGCGCTCCACAGTGAAGGCAGTGATGGAGCAGGAGGACGCGTTAATTCCCAGGTACTGGAAGTAGGTGATCCCCAAGCAGCCAAGGTAGCCATACACCCACTGCCCGCACAGGGCGTCGCTGATGTTGGGCAACCCTGCAGCCGTCAGAACCATGAGGTCTGCGGCTGCCAGGCTCACCAGGTAACAGTTGGTGGGAGTCCGCATGTGTTTGGTGGTCAGGACTACCAGTATGACCATCACGTTGCCCACGATCCCCGCGCCGCAGATGAGGGACACCAGGAACACGCTGACCACCTTGTATTCAACGGAGTAGTCAGTCCAAACGCCCAGAGTCTGGTTTTCCTGCAGCGACGTGTCATTCTCCAGAGTCATGTCATCCACTGTGAGGTTTTCCATGACAGAAGGAAGCTGTGGCTCTGCGCTCTTTGGAAAAAATTACATTACGCATTGAAATAAAGAATAAAAATACTTAAAATTTCTTCTAGATTGAGACAGAAAAAAATAAATTAAATGTTCTATTTATCCACGCCTGCAGGTTTTTTTTTTCTCTCCTCACAGCGTGAAATATATGATGCTACTAAAGCGGTCCAGTACGCGTGCCATGCAGCCAGATAATGGGAATGGTGGTTGAAGTTTGCAAACGGAGGAGAGGATGGGTTGCAGGCAGCTGTGCGACCTGCTGCTGCTCAGCCTCCTTGATGACTGAGAGCTTTGCGCAGAGCTCTTCTGCTCCTGAGAGCCTCACTGTGACGCACTGGAACCACCAATTTCTTCCTCCCATGCCAGGGACTCCCCTACAAATACATCACTTAAGTGCAAAAAAACATAAATACACATTTAGGTAATGTTACAGCCACTAATTCATACCTTTTTATCTATTTCATTTGGACATATTTAATAAATGAATACAAGCAGACTGGCAGAGGTACTTAATACTGAATAGAGAATAGCACATGCTTTAATTGAACATAACAGAAAGTTAGATATTTGTCTTAATTAAAAAAAAAAACATTACCCTACATAATGCTGATAAATTCTACATTAATTACTGGTAAACTTGTTGCTGGTAGCTGTCATGAACTAGAATATAATTAAAGTGATTTGCAGCTAATTCCAAAGGAGTTTAACTGTGGCAGTTAAAACTATGGCAGCACCTCACATTATACATTGATTAAAGAAGTCTGCAAATGGATTACTATTTTAATTCATTTTTCATTTTAAAAAGTTTGATCATTTAAAGTAGCGGTTTTACAGCAAAAGCATGCAAAATCAATGCTGAATATACTGATTCTTGATTAATCTTTCTATTTTTTAAATAGTTGATGAGAGAAATTAAAAAGCAGTAAAAAATTGTCATAATCATTGTAGCAGTTCAATTATCACAATAAAAATAAAGTGCCTAAATGAACCTTTTAATTTAGCCAGAATCGTAAGCTGCTGTTTCAACGAAGGCTTCATCAGACAGTGCAGAAGCTGCTTATGATAACATCCGTTCCACTGAAACCCCAGAGATTTAAGCATTTTTGTTTTTTTGTTTTAGTTGGGTGAAAATAACATTTTTCCACTGCTCATATACAGTCATGTAGAAAAAAAAGAATTCAGCCAGCCTTGGTTTATTTTTTGCACTGCTCATTGTATTTTCAGGTATTGTACCTTCAGAATAATCAAGAAGAAGAAAACAGAAGATGGTTTAATACATTTTTCCCTGACTGTGTATTGGCCTTTTAATGTATGGGAAAGTTACACCTCCGCTCCAGCGTGTAACAGTTATAAGAAAGCAAAAGCATCGCCGGCTTGTTCTGCTCTTACCTCAGAATAACTTCCATCGTGCAACTGTGACTACATTAATCACAAGGCTGTAAAGTGGAAATAAACAAAGCATTATAAGGTTGAATATGATATGACAGAATTACATCTGTGTTTACCTTTGTCAGGTGTTCTCTTAGGCTAAGCATTAAGGATAGTCTGAGACACTCAGATAGAGAGGGGGGCTTGTTGTAAGCGCAGGGACAATGGACAGCTCCTTAAATGTCATAAAACCATGAAAATAAGAGATACATCTTGATAAATGGAGCAGATATATAATATAATGACAGTTTTTGCAGCTGTCTTCAATAATTAGGGTCCTTGGTCTAAACAACCCTTTTAGTACTACTCCCCCAAAAATGTCAAAGTAATCTGAAAGTACAATACTGGGACAGGGGCAGACTAGCCAACTGTATGTTCTATACATACAAATGACCATTTTTCCTCCTGTAAATCTACTTTAACACTCCAGTACACTAGGTGCCAATAATGTTTATTTAAAGGAAAAGTCAGGTCACATTCAGAATACAAGCTTCTGAAAGTACAGTAAGTATCAAATTATTACATGCTTTTTAATAAATGATAAGTGTTTTTGATTAAGAGTTATTTCATTTGAATGTGCTTTACTGGAGACATTCATGTTTGTCAAAGAACACTACTGCCACCTACCGGTTTGTGACGATTTTTGTGGTATCGGCTGTTGAGCAAGTTCCAGTGCTGTATCTGGTGTTTGTCACAACGTGCTATTATCCATGCCATGATGGTGACAACCAGTGCACTATGCAAAGCAGAGAATAACGGATTAATTATGTGTTTTTTCTTTGGCCGGAAGTTCGATTGCAAATCCTCCCTCTTCAAGTTGGCAATCCAACGACGAAACCGTCCACGGAGGATCATGAATTGGAAAGGTGAAATAACCCTTTTTTTTTCATTTTACCCGATGTATTACATCATCCAACTGCCATGCACGTGGGAGTTGTCAGTTTAACGATAGCTCCCATGAATTTCAATGGTGAAGTCCTCTGGAAATCTTAAATAATTGTTGTTGACTGCAGATCTGTCTCGTAGTTCCCATTGATTTTGCTTGTAAAGCGGGTAGAGTGGCGCTAGGCTTAACGCACCGTGATGTCACTGCCAGAAGATGACAGGAGTGAGGTGTTACTATAGTCGGGCAAAAATGGCCGGTCCCGGACTCAGTGATTGCGACAAAAAATATTGTTTCTATTTTTTTTACTGATTAAAGCTAAATTCATTAAATCACCGCAAACTTGTTAGTTTTAGGCATAAATAATGACCCATTGGTTATTTCTTGCTGACCTGATTTTTTCCTTTAACTTGTGGCTCCCTGTTAAGAGAAAGAGATTAGGAAGTAGCCCACTAGTAGCAGTAGTGATATTTGACTGAAGTCCATTTGAATAATGCAAAACATTAAGGACAACTAAAGACAAAGCAGTCTGGAGTTCCTCTATAACTAAACATTGTTTTCTTACTGTTGACCCCAATAAGGGGAACAAAGAGGACCTACAGTAGGAACAGGCATTAATAGCTACAATTTGCACAATTCAGATTGAGGGGTGGTATCTTTGGAAAAGAGGTGTAGCCAAAAAATCTTTACATGGGTGGCCTGCAGGGATCAATGTACACTGAGGGGTGGCGGGAAACTGATTCCCTGGTTCCAAAGCCAGTTCAGAGTCCATCTACTCTAGTCATATTGTATCAATAGGAAGATGAACAAACACATAGTTTTATCCATATTTTTAAACTGAATCACTAAAGAGACTAGATTTTCATAAAACCAATGCTTATGTATATACTCTTTCTTTCTTTTCTTTATTTGAAATGGGACAATACCTATTCATTGACATGTTCACAACAGGGTTTTACATGTAAATATGCTGGATTCAGCCATACAGACATGATTATGCACATAATAATACATCTATGTGTTATATTATTATTTTTCTAATTACACAGAACCTCTTATGGTTGCAGACACCTAACTTTTCCTTCTACCCCATAATGCACAAAGATTTTTTTAAACGATTATAAATTCTGCTTTCGATACTACTGTTTCTACTGTTGATAAATAATTACTCCTTTTGTTGATGTAAGTTGAGGATTAGTATTCTAACATAGGAAACATCAAATTAGTTGGGAAATTTCACTTGACTACACCAGAGGAACTTCTTTTTTCCAGAGGCACTGAATTATTTCCTTTTTTTAAGCTCTAGCAACATTTATTTTGTTAAAGTTGAAAGTAGGCAGTGAGTAAATGGAATTAGAGAGGGGGGAGACATGCGGCACAGGTCACCAGGCTGGATTTTAGACCTTTATACAGCCACGTCGACAACCAAATGTACATTGGTCACAACCCCAGCACCACCGTCATGCTTGGCACTGAATTCTGTCTTCATGTGAGCAACATATTACCTGATGAGGATGGCCAATGATTGGCCAGCTTAGCTCTACCTCTGCTTTGGAAATAGTAGCACATGTGTGAAAAAAACATGAAAAAAGCAAAAATAAATGCCCAGGTCTTAGAGGACAAGAGGGAAACTTCAAACTTATTGGAGTGAAGCCCTAAATATCACAAACTAACTGACATTTTCAGCAGCATAGCTGATTGACAATATTAATATTATCCAAAAATCCAACAAGTGGATGAAGAGGAGAGACAGCTGTGCAGCCTCACGTGGTATGGGCCTCTTGATGAGAAACAGAGCTGAGCTGCATGTTCTACAGACAGATGCAGGGGAAGCACATGTTGAACATGCTGTCTGATGTTAGCAAACATTATTCAGGTGTTGGTACTTTTTTATATATATATATATATTGAAATAGAAAAAATATATTATGATTACACAGATCAGCATTAAACATTTTAGCTGTAAAATATCGAATGCAGTAGTATTAAGAAAGTGACTTTATATATTAAATGTTATACTGAGTAACTTTTTTAAATAAGAATTATCAAAACAGTTTTGAGAATTGAATGGAATAGATGTTATGATATGTCATTTTAATTTAGAGTTCCATTTTAACCTTTGTTCAGTCAGGTGGAGTTTAGACCAAGAGTAGAAGATGATACCCACACCATATCCAATCAATTCAGTTTATCTATATAGCGAGATCATACAGTCAAATTGATTCAAACTTTTTAAGGAAAACCCTGTTATTGCATCAACTCATTGACTCGAAGGCAATCCCTCACACCAAGCATGCTTGTGGTGACAGTGGAAAGGAAAAACTGCCTGGAAGAAATCTCCAGCAGAACCAGGCTCAGTGTGAGCGGCCATCTTCCGAGGCCGACTGGGATTCAAGAAGACAGAATCAGACATAGAAAGAGAAGCAGAAATACAAAAGGCAACTGTCAACCAGCTCCACAGCCGGCCCCGTCCAGGAAACACACAGTCAGACAGACGAGCTCTGAGCCAGCTTCCATGTCAGAGGATGAAGAGGGCACATCCTGTTAATCACCATCAGAGAAACAGGACTACACTAAAAACAGGCCAAACTCCAACATTTCAATAAAGGTTTTGATGGCAGCAGTATAGCTGGTATACCATATCAACCTGAAATTACCTTTAGTGCCCCAAGTCAGACATAGCCTTACAGTACAGTGGGTGTTTAAACATACATTTGGGGCAGAAAGAAAGATCCAAACATTATGTGAAGAGAAGCATGTCATGTTTAATGACTCATCTAAATTAATCGTTTGTGTTAAAGTTGGGATAAATGTATATAATGTTATCTCATATTTACTCATTTTCTAATACATTTTATACTGACTTTGCTTTAAAATTGCAATGGCCTGACATTCATTTCTGTGTTGTGTTGCAGAAGCTGAGACAAAGGGATTTTGTGCCAGGCTCCATGGTGGAATGTTATGCGGAGGGTTAATGTGGGTTTGGCAGAGACCAGTTGTCTCTCCACTTTAGACAAGAGTAAAATATAGATAACATGCCCTTTAAAGTGTTTATTCTTGTGTAAATATGGCACAAAGATGGTGTTGCTGCTGGTTGCTGCCTGTTTATTTAAATCTTTATGATTTCTACAGGCAGGTTTACCACAATAGTAGATTCAAACCCTGAACTTATCAAAGTATAAAAATCTTGGGGTGGCACACTGAAACTTTTAGTTTCAGTGTGCCACCCCAAGATTTTTAGTGGCCCCTTCTGGCCACCCCTATGAAAGATTTCTGGAGGCGCCACTGGTTAGGCATGTTTGGTGGGATGGATTATCACAGCAAAGGACAAGTGCTCAGTATCACAGGTTTAGACTGGTTTATGAAAAATATTTGAAGGAAATGGTTATATTTTGTATGTTTAAAAAGTTTTAGATCTTTGAGATTATCTCATAAAAAAGTCCTGTCCTAGCAGCATTAATCCAACATTGGGGTTAAGCAAATAGCGCTGTCATAAGGGGGGAATTTGGGATGGAGTATATCAGAAACCAATCAGAAGCAAAGAGAATATATATACAGAGGAATAGTGAATTATAGAAAGGCAAATAAGAGGAGCTGATTAGGATTAATGAGCAACGGGGTAAAAAAAAAACAGGAATGATTGTGGAAAAGACAAGTAGAGAGAAGAGAGAACACAAAAATACAAAAAATATCAGAAAACAAATGACATTTTCAAAATAAGTCAGATCCACAGAAGAGAAAAAACAACCTGTTCTTTGTCACCAAGTAGAGGCCATTAAAGACATTATACTATAAAATAACCAGTTGGTGAAGGATGTCAGGTTGTGTGGAGGTTTTGAGAACCCAAAAGCAGAGAGGAGTAGGCAGAGATGAGTTTTACTGATGATTTAATGAAATTATCACAGGTAATAGAAGCAGGAATCCAAAAATCTAACAAAAAAATGCAAAACAAAGCAGGACCATGGAGACATCAGAGAAAACAAGCACAAGTAGCCAGGGAAAGACGAGGAACCAACACTGAGGAACTGCACAGAGAGAGTATTTATGGCTGACTGAACAAAGGCAGGACTAACGAGCAGATTGGGAGCAGGTGCGAGGAGAGGCTTCTAGAAAGGAGCTAGAGAAAAGGAGACCAACACAAGAGGGCAACAAATAAAAACACTAAGAACTTAAATATATCCAGAAAACACAACAAAGTAGGAATTAAACCAATAAAACTAAAAAACATGGAGCAAAGTAAAACTAAATACGCAAAACAAAACTTAACAAAACCAAGACCATAACAAAGGAGGTAAATATGCTTGTTTAGTTACCTTGACAGCTAACTGGCCCTTCACCAGGGCAAGGCTCTATTGAGGTGGGGCTACATGTGTCGTCAAGCAACATTGCAAAAATATAGGATTTTGAATTCATAAATGGTATTTTGGGCCAAAAAAAATTTGAAAAACAAAAAATTATCTTAGGAGCGCACTTTTTTGTCCATAGTGGAAAAGGGCAGGAGCTCTAGCACCACCTAGTGTCTATGTGTGCACGTCACTGACTTTAGGGATCATGACAATCCCAGCATTTTTATTTTGTTTATTTCACATCTTTAAACCCCCTACCCTCTCCATTCCACAAAGTGTTTGATAATGTTTTTAGGAGTTCCATTTATTTCAGATTTAGGAGGACTGCTGTGCCTTTTCAAGACGACCTGACTCTGACTTCCATATGGTAAGATCCCTTGTTAACACTTTGCTGACTTTTTTTTATGTTTTCCCAAAAATAAGAACATAGAGTTTCTCTTCTAAGCTAGATTTGATCCGATCTTAATGCGAAGCAAACTGCTGGACTTGTTACAGTTGAGTATGTATGTACCCAGCGTATTTGTTCAAAGCATTACTGGTGTGATAAATATTATTATCATGAACCAATATAAAAGTGTACACCACAATATTGTGTGGCATGTTTTTGATGTTTAAGGTCATCTTTCTCTTGGAATATAGTGGTGTCTGAAAAAGGTTGAGGATATGGTGTTGAAAGAAAATCCAGTACTTTAAGGTGTCATGCACACTCCAGCAACACACTGAATGAGCTCAAACATGAAATGTAAACACACTTTTCCCAGCAGCTCACACCTTGCCTCTGCTGTGAAAGGTTAAAGAGCAGGACAGATGCTACTGAAGGCGGAGATCCAGCTTTATGGGTATTTAAATACCCATAAAACAGCCTAGACAAATATTTTGTAGAGTTTTTACAATCTCTTTAAAGCATATTTAACAGACACCATCAAGGAAACAGAATTTTAGCAAAACCTGCCTTTGTATGCAAGTGTTACTAATAAACTAATTGATGTTATCGATTAATTGTTCATACAATTTAATAATTTGATGCTTTCAACTGTTTGCTATTATTACGTTCTGTAGGAGGGATTGCTGCAATATTATTGACCTAATGCAATGAAGGTTGAAGAATTTAGATAGATGACTTTTCCGTATTTGGTATTTCCGCTTTGAATTAGAATGAGTTAAACTGGAAAGCATGAAACTGTTTAGTCAGTATGCAGGTTTGAGACTTTTTTTTTATATATATACTCTAATAATCCCAGAGGGAAATTACTTCTCTGCATTTAACTCATCCCCTTGGGGAGCAGTGAGCTGCCATTGTGGCGCCCGGGGAGCAGTGTGGGGTTAAGGGTCTTGCTCAGGGACCCAGAGTGGCAGTCTGTGGGAGTAGGGGATCGAACTCACAATCTCAGGATTCAAAGCCCTAACCACTAGGCCACCACTCACACTGACTAAGCCCCTGTAGAACTGGTCCATCATTGATTGGTACCTTGGATCAATTTCATGTTTTTTTTCTATCTTAGTTTTATTTCAACAAGGTTTAATTAAGGTGTTTTACTTCTAGCTTCAGTCATATTTAGATAGTCATAGTTTTATTGGTGTAACAATTGTAGTTTTCTGGCCTATAAACTATCTTTATCTTAGAATGCTCAGTCTGATTCTTGGCTGATACCAATAGTTTGTAATAAAATCACCTTTGATATTTGTAATAAAATCACCTTTGATATTTCAGTGTTGTATTATTAAACTAAACAACAATATTTGTGAAACAACCAAAGCTCATTTAGAAAACCCAAATTATTGCTCTCAAATACAAATGAAAAGTTTAGTACATTGACCCTGCCTGTTTTTCAAACATCTACAAAAGTAGATAAAAACTGCGGTTGAGATCAGGTTCACATCTAAGTATTGGCCGATCACCATTCTCCCAAAATCAAGGAAAATGGTGGCAATAATTTGGTGCACCCCATGTCTTGTCTGCTATATCTGGGGTCTACTTTGCAGCAAGAGGATCTTTGGATCTGTGTATCCATACATTAAACAATGAACTATTGCATTGTTTCAGATTCATGCCTTTGCTCTGAGACCCCTTTAAAAAACAATGACCCCCCCATGGTAAATCTGTATGGTAGTGATTGATTACATATTATCTGGATATTAATATATTAATTATATTATATTAATAAACTAAATTGATCGGAGCTGATTCAGGCTTATTTATTACAAACAACATTTCATGAAAAATGTTTAGGTTTAATTTGGAGCACGAGCCATCAGTCAAATTTAATACAACATGATAACAGGAAAATTAATTACAACGTGTAAAATATACTCAGTGTTTGTAAATACCCCTATTAGACTATGGAGCAAAAGTTTAACTGCTCTCTCTTCCTGATATCTTAGTTTAAAGAATCCATCTCTATTTCATGTTTTCAAAATTGGTATGAGGCAATAATTCTCCTCGTCTTTGAAATGTCTTTCACAAAATTCCCCTGCAGACCAATTTCTGTATTTTATTATTTGATTTTAATTCATTTTAAATTGCCAGTACTTGTAAATGAACAGAAATGAATTATAAGTCACTTAACACTGGCGTGTGAATCATTTAAGCTTTAAAAGGTACTTAAATAATTAATTATCTGTAATAGATTTAGAGAAGAATCTGTTTTAAATTATACTCTGAATGCAGGTTTTGACAAGCAAGGCCTAGTCTGTGCATCATCGGAATAATATGAGTTTGTAAGTGTGGAACAGGACTTTTTTTCTAAACCAAATCATTTTCAAAGTGCTTTTGGACAGTATTTCAGCAGATTTTTAGAAATAGATAACCGTTTCTGTGACAGTTCTAGATTCAAGGTTTTATTATTGATTTTAGGAACCATTTATTTGTAGGTAGGGTTGTTAACTGTTTGAAAGGTGCTGAGCTATCCATGTCTGGTGATAATTCTAACTTCCTTACGTTTGGGGCTTTGACAGAAAAACAAAAAAATGAAAGTATATCAAAAAAGGTTATGGAAGATTAATAAGTGAATTTGAACAAACTCAAATTATTTTACAGATTATTTTAGTTGTTTTTAACCAAACCATAAACTTTACCAAGAATGTTTGAATTCAGAGTAAAATTATACTTTTTTTTTGTCCCAATCCATGGGGTGGCATGGTGGTAAAGTGATTAGTACTCTTGTTGCACAGGAAGAGGGTCCTGGGTTTGAATCCCTGTCTTCTGTGTGGAGTTTGTCATGTTCTCCCCACTTCTGCATGGGTTTCCTACGGGCAATCTGGTTTCCCCTACCACTAAAGATGGCTCAGGTTGACCATTTGTGGTGGCGCCTCAGGTTAACTTTCCACTGTGAAATGTTTTATGTATAATGAAAAACACAGTACCTTTTTACAGTATACGTATGTGTTGCAGTCAGCTCTCAGTGCTATGTAGGACCCTTGTTAAAGCTGTTTGTAGTTTGTCAGTAGGCAGTGTAACCTCATTCAAATGATAAATGGAAAGGTGCTCTGAATAGCAGTTCTTAAAGGTATAGTGGACAATGCTCTTTTTCCTGTTTTTTCAAAATATCAAAATAAGTGGTCCCCCTAATTGTCAATAATTCTGGTGATATGTTTACGTACTACTACTCGCTCATTCCCATTTTAACTTACCGGTGTTATGTCGAGAAATACTTGACTGCCAAGAATTAACTTCCCTTTCACACATTGATGAGAAAACAGACTGAAAAATGAACGAAAAGTGTCCGATGAAAATATTCTCTGCTCAGTGGATGAAAGGGGGCACTTTCACACACATTTTGGAATCCATGGGGCCAGTTTAGCATGTGTTTTGACTCCCAAGAGGGCACTTGAGCACACATTTTGGCTCACTGGGGGACACTTTGGCATGCTTTTTTGCACTTTAACCCGCCTCCTCCACTGCCTCCTACCAACTCCATTGTTGCTGCTGTAGTGAATAATTCCGACAACAATAAGCTGCCTAAGCACTATCTTTAATAGTGGCTATTGTGTATTTATGATGGAGTGAGTCAATTTTTGCAATGTAATATGTAGGCCAGTGGCCTTCATTGCTGGTACTTAGGATCCACTATACTGTGTTTAAGACAGGGGCGGATTTAGGAAATGTGGGGCCCTAGGCAAAGCCGGGCAGGGGGCCTCTAAATTGAGTAGACAACACATAACATAGACCCATTATACAGATAAAAAATTTTAATAGAATATACATACATTATTTGTTCTGTTTTGTCCCTCCCTTCTTGTCCCTTTTGTTGTTGTTTTCCTCTCTATGTTTTGTACTCAGCTTACTTTTCATGCTGTATCAAAAGGAATGAAAGATTTTTTTCCCATCACTAAGTTCACTTAGCTGATTTCTCCTTCCTGTTTCCAAAAAGACGACGGCAAAAGCAAATAACACAGTCCTTCTTTCCACTTTAGAAAAGCCATAATCTGCTTATCTGTTCTGCACTTTTTCATTTGTTTGAAGAAATAACTGCATGAATCATGACAGCAGACAAAATAAAGGAGAGCAGGAGGCACGTTACGAATCTACTTGCTCTGGAGAGCAGAGTTTGGTGCTTTTATACGCTGTCGCCAAAGTCTCCAGAAGCATAAAAAGTCTCTAGATTTGGCACTAGACACTTATTTGAAATAAAAGTGCTAGATGATTCTGAAAAACAATCGCTAAATACAGCGACAAAAGTTTTAAGTTGGCAACACTGTTCTTCACATTGTTTTCAGATGGTTTGCTGCTGTCTGTTTGGAGCTTTTTGAACATGTGCAGCAAATGGACTGATCCAACGTGGTGGTGGTGGGTCACACTTAATATCATAAGCATTCTGATGCCATTTTAGTCAAAGAATTTTATCAAAAAACAGAATTAATGTGCACAAATAAGGAATAGTTTTATTAATCATACATGTAAGAAGAGTTTTATGGGGCCCCCAGAACCTTGGGGCCCTAGGCAACTACCTAGTATCGCCTAATTTTAAATCCCCTCCTGGTTTTAATCTATCTCTGCTCCTCAGCAGCCATCAAGGACAATATAGGCCTGTTATTCCCCATTTATTCAAGTTAGATTTGCAGAGGCAGGTAAACGCCTAAAACACCAGTCCAAGGTTGAAGACCTCTAATGTAGACCACCAACATGTTTTTCTCATCTGTCCATGTTTAAAGACCGGATTTGTAAAATACACACTTAATTCTTCTTCAGTGGATAAATTCTACAGCTTGAGCTGTGGATTCATGATGCTCTTTCAAAATAACCATGAGTCTACAGTATTGTCTCTTTCTCTAACTATTGCATGACCACTGAGATGTGCCATCCTCTTCAATTTTAGGACATGTATTGAACTCTCCAAGGGTTATGAATATTAAAGCAAGTAACTGCAGACGGATGTCAAATTGGAACTGTTTCACTAATAAGTGTCATTTTAATTGCAGCTATGCTCTTTTTCCCCACGTACCCCTGCCACCATTTACAATTCATATTATGTGACCTGGGTATTAAATTTTGGTGATAAAATTTGGATGATTTAGGTGATTACTTTTTTTATCTTCTCAACTGCAAAAGGAAGTGAATATCATCCCAGCTCAGTACTGCTGCAAGAAAATCACAGGTTGCATTTCTCCACTTAGGGCAGCTATCTGTGAAATCAGCTAAAGGAACTAGAAGAGACATGGGCCTGCCAGATTCATTTGCCTTACATTGTCAGAACAAATCTCTGTCCATGAGAAGTTGCTGCCAAACAACAGGCTGTGACACGTTGGTTATTATTTTGCTGATATGATAAATATTTTTTTTATATTCCTCCCTCTGGATTTTCAGGTCCACTAGCCACAGAGATAAACAAATTGGTGGAGGTTTCAGGCAGTTTGTTGTTGTTGTTTTCAACCCTCATCCCGATTGGTGCGATTGTTTTTCCTGGAGGGAGGCTTAATGGAAAATGGAGAGAATGAAAATTAGTATGATTTCAGCACAGCAGGGGTTGCAGCTGTTTATAACTGTGTACATAACATCCCTCAGAGGTTGGTTATTGCCATGAGAGCTTAGCGTTCTTCTTTAGGCTGCAGATTAGCCACAGTCATTGCAGATAAAAATGCGAGAAAAAAAATTACCTGACGTGCAATGACATCTGTGATTGCTCATCTACAATGACTGTCATCCGTTTCCACCTCTGTATCGATTCTCTGCAGTAGTATCCCACATCACGAGAGGCTAAATGAAGAGTTCAGTGTAGGTGGACCACTGTGACGGAACATAAGTCTTCCCAGCCGGGAGGTCATGAGATAACGTGACAAAATCCCATTTGGGGAGAGGAATTTAGTTTAGTTAATTGCTCCCCTGGAGAACACATCCTGTGCGGGTTTCACATGTGGCAGGCGCATAGGTCATTTTATGTAACTATTGATTCCATTAAAGTGAAGTGTTACAATGTTTGCTATCATTCATTATGGATACATTTGTGATACTCATTTGGGAACCCTGAACAGTGTACACTGGGAGTCCCATCAATAGCTGTATGATGTACGGATGTAATTTCAATAGCATTGATTTATAGCATGCAGATGTTTGTGTTTTAGCCTTGACACGCTGCACTGCAAATGTCAAAACAAGTTTCTTTTTTTTTTATAATAAACAAAAAAGCCTTGTTTGACATTTTTGAGAATTTGCCTATGTAATGCATAGCAGATGATGGAGTGGATGGTGGTGGAGGGTAGGCAGCCTTATATAAGGGCTGGAGAGAAAATCCAGAAACATTAATTTAAGGCAAATTCTTCCTGGCCAACGTGATGCTATCAGGACACCTTTGTGGGGTGAGATAACTGCCAATAATGCAGAGATGACAGAATATGTGCATTTAGGTCGATAAACATCAATAAAACTAAGATTTGTCTTGTACCTTGTCAGCTCCTACAATGTAAACATCTCATTTTTTCACCAGTGGAAGTCGCATTAGAAATCTCTAATTTGCAAATATATATATACTGTACAGCTGAAGCTTTTTTTGCCAAGCAGCATTAAAAAATAGAAAGTAGACTAGAATAAAAACAGAACCGCTGATTGAACATTATACTTCACACTTAACTGAAAACTTTTCAGCAACAGTTTATCATTTAATCCGAGGATCAGTGTTCATCTTTTTCTTGTTTAATGATGGTTGACGAAGATCCTTCGCATGTAAAATGTGTAAAAGCTTCATTTAGAGTTTATGGATTTGTAAAAGCAAATTTGTGATCCATACTACCATGTTGGTGATTTTCTGATTAAAGACACATTAAAGTCATATTGAAGACAAGTGTGGGTTTAGGACTAACGTTTGAATTGGGATTAGTTTAGACTGAGGTAGGCATTGATGATTGCTTTTGTAAAACCTGTAATTTTATATATATATATATATATATATATATATATATATATATATATATAT
>NW_015151101.1:435949-447735 GCF_000732505.1 Cyprinodon variegatus
CTTACCCATTTTTGATGTCTTTATTTCTCTGTTTAAGTAATGTTAATTGATAAACCATGGGGATGCCTTGTTTTTTTTTTTTCTTTTTTTTTTTTTTGCCGGAACAGAAGATAAATAGCTTACAGTTGACAGGAAGAAGCATGGTACCGAATACGGGAAAGATGAGATAAAGATTTTTGGCAGGTGTAAGAGACTTAACAGTAGGGCAAGCAAGGTTCATCTTCAGGCATTACAGAAACCCTAAAGATAAACTTGAGCTGCATTCAAATTGTTCAGATTAAAGCATTTATGGTAAGACGTAAAAATTTATGTTCATGGTGAATCTCGATCATTGACTATGAATTAATGTCACTTTTTTTCTTTTTTTTTCTTTTTTTTTGTTTCAAGGTAATGCATTGTTTTCCTCCACCTACTAACACTATTTTGTCTGTCACAGAGATCCCATAAAGAAACTTAAAGCTTGTACTTCTTAGGACAAAATTGGAAAGTTTGAAAGAATAAATCTTAATTTTCAAGGCAACTGATTGGTGACATACTTTCATATATGAGCATTTTTACATATTTAAGATGCTTAGGTTTATAAAAATATTGAACATCAATCTTCTAGGTTTTCTACTGCTGCTCTGCTTAGTTTTTCTCTCTTATCCCTTTTCTGTTCATTATAAGTAGAGCTTTACTGCCATCTAACGCTTTTCTTCTGTAATGACAATAAGAGCATTAAATAAAGCTCACTGTTGAAATAGCAGCTTTTTAAATATTTCATATGATTAATTCATTGCTTTTGTGATTTTTCTTCCAAAAAATATGTTTGTTTTTTTTTTATTTTATAGCTGAAAAATTATTAGATTGGATATTAGAATTATTTTTGTCTTAGCAGAGACAAAATGTGATAAGTCAGTATAAAACTCGATGTCTGTTATGCTGTGTGGAGGTCTTGTGTGAACACAAATATCAGAAGTGGTTTCTTGCAGATTTAATTACCCAAAGGGCAACAGAAGCAAAAGTCCACAAACAAAATACACAAAAAAACAAAATCCACGAGAAGTCAGATAAAACAAACATTAGAAGCAAATGAACAACGAGGAATCAGCAAACAGTAACTGAAGAGGGGGAGTATGAATGGCAGACTGAACAAAGACCAGGCTAATCAGCTGATTGGGAGCAGGTGTGGACAGAAGAATCTAGAAGGGAGCAAGGAGAAGGAGACTGACCCAAAAGGGCAACACAAGGTAAACAAGAAATACATAAGAATTCAACCCCCCTCCCCCAAAAAAATAGAATAACACAAAATGGAAGTAAAACCAATGAAAACTCAAAGAGAAAACTTAAACAGAACCAAAACCAAGACAATGCCAAGGTAAATGCAATAATTATTTGCTGAAACTTTGATGGATTTAGATCTTTTTTTTCCTCGTTGAATAAAAAGCTACAGTAATCAATGCAACAGAAAGCCATAGACTTAATTGTCACCAGCGGCAGCAGAGCCAGTAAACCACTTAATGTTTGGCTCACTGTAAGATAAATGAGGCCTTTGGCTCAAACTCCAGACTTTATTTACCTAATGAATGAAACTCTTTCCATTTTTGTTTACTGCCTTTTACTTGCACAAATTAAGCAGCAGCTTAAAACCACACAAGGATAAATACATTGAAAGATACATGGGGAGAAGAAGGCATTGGACCAATCAGCATTTATTTAAAAAAAATTATTCTGAATAATATGTTGTATTAACTGAAGACATTACACCTTTTAGAGATAATCATTCTACCAAATTGACAAGAATTACAGGCAACTGTTTAAAACTAATGGAAATAGTATATGGGGGAACAACATGACATCTTATTAAATACAATAAAGTGATCAAGACATGGATGATTAAAAAAGGAGTAAAACAGAGTGTGCAGATGTAATACAGGAGATTATCTAAAGTAATATCTAACAGTCCCCATTTTGGTTGACAATCCTATGCTTCATACAGTAAGTTTACCGTTATTGAAGTCAAATGTTGAATATTTTATATCAGCATTCACTCCCAGACGCACACTCAGTCAAAGAGGAAGGAAAAACAAATCCAGAGTCAACCTCAAACGACCTCTCTCCTGATCCCCTTGTCATCCGGCTCTTTGGCAGCACTCTCATCTGAAATGCTGTTTCAGAGCTCCTGGGTGGGGGAAGGGCTGGGGGTAGGCTGGTTGCGTGCCAGAATTTCCTAAGAAACCCAGGGGACTGGGTACACCTGCTTACTAATAATCTACAAGACTGTGCTGTCATGGCACACTTTTTCCTCTGAGTCCACAGGGTGTTTGGGGGCAGCTAGAGGAGAAATCTTTTTTACTGATGCCTTCTTATCACATGATTTCGAATGTATATACATAAAATAAGGTGTACAATATATGTGATAGAGATGTTTAATATTCCCTAACCCACTCAAACCAGGTAGAAGAACTTTTTGCTTTACATTTCTAACTGAATTATTTTAACAAAACTAAACAAGCACAAACATCAACTGGAGTCCTCAAGATTTTTTTTTTGTATCACTGAAAAATTAGGCTTCTTTAAACTTTGTTTTTTGGAATTAACACAAACCAAAAAAATGTTCTGCTTGATTTAGGTATCATTACTAGTATATACAGTATAATGTCCATAATGAGGGCCTTTTAGGGTGGAATCCCAGCTAAGGTCTTGATGGTTGTTCTTATCTAAATTGCCCTTAGCTTTCTTTGCGGTGGTACTCCTGTTTTTACATCAGAGTGAGGACCAATTTTCTAATTCTATCGTCAAGTTAAGGAACGTTCATACTAAATTGAGGACATTTTCCTGGTCCTAAATTCCTTTTTTGCTAATGGTGTGAATTAAGTTTAGGTAAATGTTAGGGGTGCTAGACCTTTAACTTTCACCCCTAGTTGCCACAAGCACTGCAGCACTGTCACAGAAGTCAACAAACAGTCAGCCGGCCAGCCACCTGGGTCCTTTGATTGGAGACTGTGCCCTCTACTGTAGGTCTTACAGGGTGTGAGAAACGCTGCTGCTATCTAGAGAGCCTCGCCGGGCAGTCTGGACCATGAAGAGCCACTAGGTTTGGTTCATAGCTTTCTTTGTCTGTAGTTTGCTTCTACTAAACATCAACAATAATGAAGATATTTGACTGTATAGGAACAAAGTATTAACTTACCAGTCAAATAATAAAGTTGAGAAAAGAGAATAGGTTTTACATCTGGCTTCTCTCAGCCTACACCAAAGAATAAACTCCTTTCCAAGATCAACTCTTGTTTTTCCTTGCGGAAGATCCCTTTCACGTTTTCTCTTTCTAGCCTCCTCAGAAGGTTTAAACTTGTTCCTTGCATCAGCCATGACCAGTAGTCAAGCAGGCGGAAAAAACTTAGCTCCATTAACCTGCGGCCATAAAGCGATACACTTTTCATTGATATTTGTAAGTGCCGTATTTTGGCCAGAGGAATAATTTCACAACAACACATATATGCCAACTATTTAGGTCACGAAGTCTGCGGTATGCTTTTAAGTTGAAAAAGATATCAGGATAAGAAAGGATTGTTTTAAACACAAGCACCAAGTACCGAAGTATCAAAGAAGATCCAGTACTTCATACCACTATTATTACATCATGATGTTCATTTTCTGTACCGCTGCATAGTTTTTCGACATTATTTGGCAAACATCTTGCAGAAAATGTATCTTTTGTCTGGTAAGTTTATGGAATATATTTGTCATGTAAAGTTCTAGATTCTCAGAATTTTTTTACAGCATACCACCACCCCCGACACTATTAAACCAGATAGACATTAATGAATTACCAAAAATAAAATTAAGAGTGGATATTTCCATGCCAACTGTATATTTAGGGTGTAAGGAGTGTGGAAAACATTTTCTTTTTATTAGGCTCTTTTGCCATCATATTGGTGTTAGATTGTAGACAAATCAAAGGAAAGTTCACAACTTAGAAATTGCTTTTTTTGTTTGTCTGTTTGTTTGTTTATTCAGCATTAGGAAGCAAGGATTCAGAATACCCAAAATAGAGAGTCTAAAACAGAGATTAGTAACCAAAAAAAGTGTCAGTGATGCTTCATATGCTGATGATATTGTGAAGTGTCTGTCTTTGCAAGGATGAAAACCATTCAAGGAGCAGAATCAATGGCTTTCTACAGAGAATCTCTTTTCAGATAAATGCGCTGGTATTATTTGAGAGTAGACAGCAGGTGGCAAAAAAGAAAGAATAACCACAAGCAACCTCGAAGACAGGTGAGCATCCAGATGAGCAGTGATGCTTAAGAAAAATAATTTCTACAAAATATTCTTTTCCAGAGTAAAGTTATCTATGTTGGTTGTATACCCCAATAATTTCCTATGGAAAATTAAATATTTAGTGATTGTTTTAATAACAGAGCATTAAAGGAAAATGACTTACAGCAACCATGACTGGATGGATATAACAGTTTAAAAGCTTGTAAAATGGAAAATACACAAACTGTTTAAATTCAGAAGACCAAACAATTTAGTGCATGGTCACAGAATTGGATAGATTATTTTTACCTGCTTTGTTAAGCCCTTAGAGGAACAAATTATAAGTGAAATCCCTCCTTATGGGTAATTTATTTTAGAGACATTTAATACCTTATGGCTATAAAAACCTTTAATGTTTTAGTTATTCTGACTAACTAAAGGAGACTCTAAAGACAATAAAGGCTCTAGATATTAAACAACTGTCAACTATTGGGCTGGGAATTTTCACCTGTGAGCGTACTTAGGTATAAGGACACTGTTTAGCTTCTTTATACAAGAATCTTTCAGCAACAAGTCAGTAACTAAACATGTTTTTTTTTTTTTTTTTTTACATATTGACTGTTAGGACCCCAAAAGGGGGGGTAACAAACTCCCCTGTGAATAGCCTAATTCAAAAAACACACTCGATTTAAATGTGCCTTGCTACTGATCTATTTATCCTATTTGAATCATTTTTATAATTCAACCTGGGGAGACTCAGAGAGAGAAAAGCTGCAATTACAAATGTTTTATTCAATTCAATTTACTTTATTTATAAAGCATCATCCACAACATATGCCACCCTAAGACTCTCTACAGAGACCATTCAACTAACTCTTGGAGGATTGGTCAAAAGTTTTCTGAGGAAAACCAGCTCATTGCGTCAACTCTTTGACTGTTCTGCAATCCTCACTCTAGCATGCATGTGGAGACATCAGGGATGAAAACTCCCTTTCAGCAGGAAGAAGCCTAGAGTAGAACTAGCCTCAGTATGAGGGGCCATCTGCCGAGGTCGACTGAGGTTTAAGGACATAGAAGCAGGCATACAGATATTGAAATAAATGACAGTGGACCAGGTAGAAACAGATGACAATGTTTCCAATGTTGAATTCTGGTTCACTAACCGTCTCAGAGTTTTAAGGAAACTATGAGGGAGCTGGTTGGCGTGTGACGTCACTGGTGAATCTCTGAGTTATATAAATATCTGGTTATAAAGTCAGGAGTGTAGGGAATCTGATGGAGGCTGATTGGGAACAGGGTGGAGCTGACAGGTGTGTTAAATGATGAATCAAGTCAGCACTAGTGCCAAGAATCATGACGCAGTCCTCCTCAGTCCATCAATATTTTTTATGTCACATTCACAGCAGGAGAAAGATTTAGCAAATGATCTGTCTTCCCAAGCTTCCCTCAGTGTGAGACGTAAGAGTCACAACATTCTTCTGGTGTCTACACTAGCTTATTAACTTGATTTAAATAAAAATATTAGACATATATTTACAGATAAGATTATCATGACATATTGACAACTTATTTTAGGCCATGGCCTTCTTATGATAATTCAACATTCATTAATTCATATGTAACCACTAAAAAAATGGATGCTGCATCGACTTTGGATTTTTTTTGTTTTGAGTGTTTCTAAATGTACCTTGATGTAGCAGAAGTGCAGGTGTCTACAAGAAGAAGATAATTGGCTTAAAAATGTATTAATCATTTAATACAGCAGCAAAATCTCACAATGAATACTTAAGTAAAGACCATTCCTTAAAATTACTTGATTATTTTAAATAATTTAACATAATGCATAATGGTACAATAGTTGGTACACATAATAATCCCCTGAACTTAAGTATTTTAAATGTGATATATTTAATACCCATCATAGTAGTGGTGGCAAACATGTTCAAAGATAAGATAATATTCTGACTGTCATATATTGGTCTGTGAACACACACCCAACTGTCTGTGTTAGAAAAGCAAATTAAACCAACTGTGGGAATCAAGATTAAATCATGGCCCATCAGATACCTCCACACATATATGTAATAAATTCACCACAACTTCCATATAAAATATAAGACTCTTAAGTTTGCAAGCGTATCTCTGAGTCGAGCAGAGACTGGTTGGATCGCAAGGAGAAGGAAGAAAACAAGAACAGAAAATATCTGCGCAAAAACTATTACATCTAGTAGAAAATAAACATTTGGTGGAAAAGTGAATACATTTCAGAGAAAGTAGTTCAGAAGTTTCTAATGTGAGGATTACACGTTTTGAATGCAAGTAGAGGAAAACAAGCTCTCAAACTGAAAATGCATACCGGTACTCTTGGTTTTTGGCAGGAAAGATTCTCAATAGTGATGCTTCCTCTGACTTTCACCTATCTTTCTCTAGAAGTCAGTTGAAGAGGCACCTGGAGAGAATGAATGGTAATACAGTACGTCACCAGGTCCTGATGGTCCTGATGGAGCCTGTGCAGTGCTGTTCTGTGGAATAAGCACCTCTTCAACCTTGGCCTGACCCAGGAGACACTTTAAGTAATGCTGAAGACCTACCGTTTTCTAGTAGCAAAGAAAAATCAACCAATGGCTATAGACCTGTTGCCCTGACATTCCACATCAAAAAGGTCCAAGAGAGACTTCTCTTTATAAACCTCAGCAGACAAACAAGCAGCTATTAAAATGCCCTGCAGTTTTCTTATCGCTGTGGAGTTGGAGTTGATGATGCCATCATACAACCTGCTTCAACAAAACCACTGTCGTTTAGACAAAGCAGACAGCACTGTGATGATCATGTTCCTTGATTTATCCAGAGCATTTTAAAGTATTGTATTTTGTGAGAAACTTCAGAAGACTCAGGTGGAGGCATCAAATGGCCTGGATCAAAGACTAGTTGACAAACAGACCACTATTTGTTAGACCAGGCATCCCCAAACTCGGTCCTCGAGGGCCGCTGTCCTGCAGGTTTTAGATGTTTCTCTGCTCCAGCACAGTTGATTTTAATTGATAGTTGATTAACAGGCTTTTGCTCTACTGCATTCATTATAATCAGCTGTGCTAAAGCAGGGAAAACTCTAAAACCTGCAGGACAGCGGCCCTCGAGGACCGAGTTTGGGGATGCCTGTGTTAGACTAAGGTGTCAGCTGTCTAATCAAATGGTCAGCAGTGCAGGAGCACCATAGGGGACGGTACTCTGACCATTTAGTTTATTCTGTATACATCAGCAATAATACTCAGAGGACTCTGCTCCTTTGGGTGCATCAGAGATGGACAAGAAGCTGAGTATAGGGGGCTGGTGAAGCCGTACTGTATGTAAAATGGTGTGGAAATAACAACAGTCATCTGATCCTGAATGCCTACGATTAAGTTAGATGATTGTAGATTTCAAAAGAAGCAGAATCAATTTGAATTTGATAAACATCATGAGACAAGAGTTGCAGGTGGTGGAGGAGTATAAATACCTTAGTGTTCACCTGGACAACAAACTCGACTGGGAGACCCNTTGACAAACAGACCACTATTTGTTAGACCAGGCATCCCCAAACTTGGTCCTCGAGGGCCGCTGTCCTGCAGGTTTTAGATGTTTCTTTGCTCCAGCACAGCTGATTTTAATTGATAGTTGATTAACAGGCTTTTGCTCTACTGCATTCATTATAATCAGCTGTGCTAAAGCAGGGAAAACTCTAAATCCTGCAGGACAGCGGCCCTCGAGGACTGAGTTTGGGGATGCCTGTGTTAGACTAAGGTGTCAGCTGTCTAATTAAGTGGTCAGCAGTGCAGGAGCACCATAGGGGACGGTACTCTGACCATTTAGTTTATTCTGTACACATCAGCAATAATACTCAGAGGACTCTGCAGTCCTTTGGGTGCATCAAAGATGGACAAGAAGCTGAGTATAGGGGGGCTGGTGAAGCCGTATGTAAAATGGTGTGAAAAACAACAGTCATCTGATCCTGAATGCCTACGATTAAGTTAGATGATTGTAGATTTCAAAAGAAGCAGAATCAATTTGAATTCTATTAACATCATGGGAGAAGAATTGCAGGTGGTGGAGGAGTATAAATACCTTAGTGTTCACCTGGACAACAAACTCGACTGGGAGACCCAACTGTGAAGATAGCAGGTTGTACTTCTTAAGGATGCTTAGGTTCTTCTGTGTTTGCAGCAAGTTGCTGCATATCTTCTATAAATCTGTTGTGGAGAGTTTCGTCACTTCTGCCATCATCTGGTATGGTAACAGCAACAGAGTCAATGACTTAAAAAAACTCAACAAGCTAATAGAGAAGGCCAGATTTGTTCTAGCAAATCATCTAGAACCTCTGGGAATGATTTCACAAAGGAGAATTATTCATAAAGTGAAGAACATTATGAACAACAGTGAGCATCCTCTTCAGAAGATTGTTCAACAACAATAGTGTCTTCAGTAAGAGGCTCCTCCAGATCCTGTGCATGACTGACTGATGCAGAAGATCCTTCCTGCCTACAGCTAATATCACCTATAACTGCCCATGAGTTACTGCAACATTTAATTTCCCTTTGGGATTAATAAGGTATTTTGAAATTAATTGAATCAAAATGAAATTAATTTAAATTAACTGAATTTAATTAAACTGAATTGAATTGAACAAACCGGCTGTGAAACCCGTACCTTGATGCTATGGTGTAAACCTGAAGTGTTAATGAATCTGAGGGAAGTTTCTCCTTTATCAGTCTTTCCAAAAAGATAAACATTGTTTTGTTTGGCTACATCTTTTAAATATATATATGAGATTACAAATAATTAGTCTAATTTATAAGGCTGTTTAAGTTAAATGTGGAATTGGAATAAAGTCACACAGTTGTTGTAATATTACAAGATAAAAATATAAGAACAACAATATTATAACTGGCCAATTTCATTAGAAAGTAAAGAAATTGAAGCAACTCAAGAACAGGCTAAGGTACATATGACTTAACATCAGATCAGATGACACACCATGCTGGGCTTGGTGGAAAATGTAATGCATCTTTTACAACAGGTGGATTTCAGTATGGTGTTATGTATTTCACAAGACAAATAAGTACCGATAACACTTGTGTGAAGAACTTTTTTCTTTAGCAGCAGATGGGTTTATGCACCACTCTGGTTTACATGACAGCTTATTTGAACTCTATTTTTCTGCAGCACAGACTGCTACAATGAGCAATGGGTGAATTTATCAGTATTTGCATGATTTAGAGGTGAATACACTCATGCCCTTGGTCATTTATTCATCTTATTCCACTATCCTTTTCAAAGCACAGACACACACTGAGCTGACTATTTTCCCCTCTACCTACTATACCTCTGCCTTCTACATCCATCATCAGCAGTTTATACTGCAGCCTAGTGTCACATCCATGTTTCTTTTTAACTCCCCAAGGTAGATCCTGCCTGTGTCAGTAGACATTCCATGAGGATAGCTTTTAGACATGCTGACTCTCCCAGCTGCCCCTCCTCTTGTGAGCCTGGTGTCCTTGCCAGCAGGAAAAATGGTGCACTGTTGCAGATGGATAGCATTTGATAGTTGGCCGTTGTTACCTCTAAGAGGGATGCACGGTCAGATTTCAACTTCCTCTCACTGCCTCTCTCTTTGCTGGTTTGACCGGTGTTAGACTGCATTCCACCCAAACAGACTGTAAAGCATTATAATCTATCAATGAGTGATGCACAAGAATTGTTCCCTTCTTAATGTCCCTGCAACCTCATTTCTTTGATTAAAAAAGTAAGTCTTTAGTAAAAACAATTTTTTCTTTCCCTTTCCTCATTCCCTCTATTTTTGCTCATCTTTTAAATGGAGTCTAAGTATGTGGGCCAAAGCCATTCACCCAGCCACCCGGACTCCAGGAAAAGTGGCAACTATATTTATAGCTGCTGCCTGCCTGTGCCAAAAATGTGGAACAGTCAGCAAAGGAGTAGGTTTCAGTCTAAACAGGGATTAAGCACATTGATAGTCAGTAGATGTTATGTACCTTGAAGTTTCTGGAGTGCCACTCTTTGATTGAATAGGAATTATTTATGGTCTGCTTGGTATATGCACCATTAAAAGCTACAAAGACAAAAGTTATAGAATAAATGACACAGAGCTTCAAAACTATACTATGAGGTATGTCACAGATGGGTTTGCCCATTTGATCTCTAGATTAAACATGGATTAAGATGGCTTTGGCCTACTGACCATGTGATCTTCTAAGAGGGACACAACTGAACAGATGGTGCATGATACATGCTGTTTAATAATGTCATTTTTATTACTCAGCTAGGTGCCTTCTTTCATTTTACACTGATTGTATTAACTGAAAACGTATGCAAGGAATAGTAACTTCTTGCTAAGGCACGGCAATGTTCCTCATATCTTGCATATCATATTGTGGTTTAAAACTGGGTTGAAAGCCTCTCCCAAAGTCGTGAGTCCATTTATATCAATAGTTTAAATTTAAATCTTGTAATTGATTTTAAGTTCAGTGTATTCCAATTTTATATTTTCAAACTCTGGTTCATTTTGAAAGACTTTCCTCCAATTTTATTCACAAGTTGGAATATTAGAATTGAGATTTAAAAAAAAATAACCAGGCTCTCCCCATCGAGTCAGAATTATAGAAGTTGTAAAATTGACCTTGTTTTTTACAGCCTGACCTGAAAATCTAAAATGGCCAAAATTTATATTTTGTGCAATGACAGTGCAACAGACATAAACATACACACCCTGATGTTTGGCTTTAATGTCCTATTTGTTGTATTTTTTAATAAAAATTAATTGAACTATTCATTTTATAAGGTGGAATGCTGATAAAACCACAAAAAGCATTTATGAAGACTCGAATTGACTCAAAAACTATTATTAATATCAGGGTTCCAACAATTGGATAGAAACTTTTGCAGCCTTTTTGGCCATAAATAATGCTGAATATGCTATTTTTTATGTTAGCTATGCTGCTAATTCCAAACGTAAAATTACCTCACCTTTCTTCTGTTCACTAAATTGTAAGTACACCATCATATTTTTTAATGTACAGCTTCTTTTGTTTTGTCACTTTGAAGGTTGAATAATCCAAAATTTGATGAAAAATGTTCTTGATTTATAATTTAACAAATTATAAATCAAGTAGGATTTGTAGGATTGTTCTTAAAAGGTAATGGAAAATGTTCCTCTCGATTGTTTATTGTCAAATGTATTTTTGAATCTATAGCAACTATTCTTTATTAGGTTTTGTCCTAATTTGACCACATTGGCAACACTATGGGCCGGATTTATCAAGATCCAATTTTGCGTGCAGTAATTTGCGCTCGCAAACTGGAATTTTGCGCAAAGGGCTGAACCATGGTTTGCGGGTGATTTAACAAGAGTGATTGCGTAACTGGTGGCAGGTGCAAAACTGTTGGAGACGCCCTATTTAAATGATGGTTTTGCGCGTTTTGTGGTATGCGGCAAAGTAGTTTGTACAAACTAGAAAACTAGACTAGACTAGTAAAAACTAGAAATAGAAAAAAAC
>NW_015151101.1:448386-460025 GCF_000732505.1 Cyprinodon variegatus
TTTACATGTTCTCCTCCCACAAGACGCACTTTTGCGTGTAAACGCCCCATATTGCATATTCATTGCAGAAAAAGTAGTAAATGGATAAGAGGCGCTATTTAGCACGTTTTAAAGACCAAATACTTTTAGCACGCTGTTGATAGATCAGTTTGTACATTTTTTAGCGTGCGCAGTGAAATAGCTCACGTTTTTATACACGCAAACCTTTGATAGATCCGGCCCAAATAGTTTTATAAAACATTTTTAAAAATGCATGTTAAGATTGAACTGCCTCACTGATGTTTTATCTATTGTTAGTACCTTGATTTTGACATGACCTGTTATAAAGTTGATGCCGTACAAATGAACTGAACTGCATTTATATTGATTTCTAATCTATCCACCTTTACTTAAATGAGACTCTTTTTATAAATTTCTTTTTACTTAGCACTTCAGTTTAATAGTTTAACTGAAGTATTTAAGCTTTTTTCTGTGACTTTGTGTTTTATTTTTTGTCTAGAAAAGTCAATTATTTTTATTCAGTACCTACTGTTCGGTTGTACTGCTTCTTAACAGGATGGTCTTTATAGGACAATAACTTGAAAGATCTGTCCTTATTAACAGTCAATCATAGCCAGACTTGTAGCATGAAACCATCAACAAGCTTCAGGGATAAATGTGGCTAAATATTTAACCAATCCTTTTAACAAAATTGGTAGCTTAATTAAATTGGTCGGTTAGGTTGATTAGTTTCTCTGAATGGCCCTAATCTGCGTATGTGAACGGTTGCCCGCTCTTTGTCTCTGTTGTCTTGATTGACTGGGGACCTCTCCAGGGTGTATCCTGTCTGTTATCCAGTCATCTTTTGAAATTGAAACCCTACAACTATTGATTGATAACCGACGAATAATATGGACAGAGGGATTCAGTGAATGGATACAAAATAGGCACACTTTCCATTGCTGGCAATGCATGCTTCTATATTTGCATCGAATTTAAAAGATACGGAATGGCAAAGCATCTCTAAACTTTATTTTCCCAGATTTCTTTATCTTTGCTTACCCACCCAAAATTTATTTTTGTATTTGTCCCATATAGATGTCTGAACTTTTAACTTCTGTATAAGAATGAAATAACATACATGTTGTCAGATCCATTTAATGGGAGGTGAAGTATCTGTGAACAGTATTCCATTCTTTAACCATATGGTTTAAAGTTATTTCACCCTGTGAAGCTGCTGGGGGGACTTTCCATTTGGATGTGGGTGCATTTATGGGGTTGAAGCACAGGTCAAACATTGTTGTTAAACAATATGACATTTCCTCTAATGAAGGGAGTCTTGAATCTGAAGCTTTGTAATGTATTCACTCATGTGAGGTTTGGGTGTAGCTGCCCAGCCATAAAAACAAAAACAAAAAAACAATTTCCCAAATGTCTCCGTATTGCTCTTGAACTGAAAGACATCTGAAGCGTAAAGACGAGACACCATGTGTCACAGCATCCCCTGACCTTGTTCTGTGTTTATATGTGAATTTCAAGTAGTTGTCTTTCCAAACAAGCTGTACCATAAATAATTGTATGTGCTCTTTTTTTTTATTCCTTTTTGTTTAAAAACTGTCTCAGAGCTCATTGGTGCACAATTTCTTTCTAGGCCAAGCCACCTATGGAGCTAATTTACCATTACCTTATCTAACATAGAAAGTATTTATGGATTCATGCTTCTATGTTACTTTTGTCAACCTCGGTCTCCTTCAATCCCCAATCAGCCTTCGCAGAAGGCAGCTCAAATCGAGCCTTGTGCTGGAGGTTTCTTCCTGTTAAAAGGGAGTTTTTGCTCCCCACAATTCTTGCATGCTTGCTGCCTAGATGTCTAAAGTTGTAAAATGGTCCTTCAGGAGGAGCAAATCCTACAAATGGAAAAAACAAATTCTAATTACTTAGAATTTGTTTTGCCATTATGACTTTATGATCTGACCAAAGTACCTCTGTGAAGTCCACTGACATGACATGTGTTGTCAAATGGCATTATTTAGAAAAAAAAAAAATCAAATCACTTGCTTTAAAGAGTAGCTTTCAGTCAAAGCTTAAAGTCATATGAAAACGGCTGTTCCAACCGTTTCATTTCCTAATTCTCCCGAGTAGTGACTGACTTTACACGAGTGAAAAAAGTGAATGTAATTGGTCGTTTATCAAGGGGGCGGGGTTGTTGTGTTGCGGAAGGTTCACAAGCAAGTTTGATTGTGGCCAAATTCTTAGAAGCATCTTGCTAACCAGTTAGCAACTTAGTGCTAGTAGGTTCCCACGGGAAATTACATTGGGACTAAGTAGCACTAAATTGGTAACTTAGAAACGACACTGTCAAGGAACGCTGCCAGTTCTGTTAGCTCTACGCCTGCCGAAGACACAGACGTCCATCCCAGTGAACACTGGGATGGAACTCAATGGTAAAGTAAATTATTCTTATTTCTTATTTCAACCATTCAACCGACAGAAAAAATTTGATTGACAGATGACCATTGATATATGATTGGCCGGATTTAGGTGTACAAGCTGACGTATAACTAACTGGCCTGCATAAAATAACGGAGAAAAAAACAACAACACAGGTTTTAAGACAGGATTTTTTTATATATAGAAATGTTCTAACTTTTGGGACAACATTGTCTGATAAAGAGCACATTTATATACATGTTTAAGCCAGAATAATTTGACATTTAAATATGACTTCCCTACGACTTTAACTAAAATGCACTGAATCAATTTAACCCTTAAAATCATCATTTAGAACTGATTCAAAACCTATTCTGAGGTTAATTAAATGTGAACTCATTTCTATTAACCCCCATAGAAAAGATATTTTAGTCACCTTATGATAGTTGGATATACCACTACATATAGACAAACCAAACAACAAAAAAGATGTTAGATATGTCATTAATATTGGTTCCAGTTTCTCCCTCGGATCAGCCTTCAATTCCCCATCCCCACTAGTGCTGACTAACTGGCAGAGATCTCAATCGGCTCACAGATAGCAACGGCGATCCTTTCAGCACTTCTCAGTTGCTTTGTGTGTTTCAATGTGCATGTGTGGGCGGGACTAAAGGAAAGCTCCCCTCCGCCACAGCAACGTGCAGGAGGGGGGGTTCAAAGCATCCTCGCTGATAAGGTTTTCTTTTACTTATCTCTCCTCGTCCTGTGGCTGAAGCAGAGGTAGACGGGAGGGATCCTGAGGTAGCACGGTGGGTTCGCCTTTCTTTTTTCATTATTTTTGTGCTATGTGTGTGCATTTAGCCAAGGATTAGAAAAGAAATAATCACAAGCGGATTGTGGACGGTCCACCCTTATGCAGAGGGGCTTATGTCCAATCCGGTGCTGAAGTCAGAAAAAGTGTGCAGGAGGATTCCGATAGGCTTTCATACTGAAGATGGATTTGGCACATTCGGGATAATAAAATGAACGACCGATTGATGAGTTATTACTCAACGTGTCTGTGCATCAGGGAATGTCACCAGAGAACAATTGACTTTAGCTTAAGCTCTGGTTAAACGTGGTATCCTCTCCTAATTGGATAGGAAGGCTTTAGGCTGATCACCTAGATCAAGCGCATTTCACAAAGCATCAGTGGATTTCTTATAAATTACCCTATCAGCTTTAAAGCGGTTTTTCATTCGGAGTAATAAACACATGCACTTTGCTCCACTTTAATAGAATAAATCCCAATTTTTAGCCTGTGGCCCTAAAACAGATCTCAGATGAAGGCTAATCTAATTAGGCTGTGATGTTAAACTCTGAGCCGGCGTGTGTGTCCACTTAGGGATGCTGTGGAGAAGAGACTCCGTGGGAGGAAGCCTCAAAGTGAACCAGAGGGCGGCAAAACACAAATGGCTTCCCCGAAGCTGCTTCCCGTCGAGGATGGACGCAAACAGTCCGCATTGAATCCAGATGGAATTGACCGAGTTTCCGCCCGGAAGTCAGCGGGTTCCACAGGAGAGGGGCTCCCCGGGGAGGGCAGCTGTGTCCCAGTCCGCAGCAGCCGCAAGTGCCTTTCAGCACCGAGGACAGCGCCGCGCAGGGCGTGTGCTGAGGGGAAACTCTGCCCTCCAGGCGAGGAGAAAATACGAGTTTGCTGCGACGAGGAGTTGGAGACTTCATTTACTTTTATTGATGAAAACGTAAACTTGCGATTGGCCAGCCCGGAAACTAGCTGTAAAAGTGCTCATAGGCCCGTGCGCAATGGCGAATCCTGCTCCGAGACTTTGCCTGAGCTCTCCTTCATGTCGGAGGATGACCTGTCCTTCGGCGAGGCCTCAGGGACTGTGGACTACGGCTTTATCAGCGCAGTCACTTTCCTAGTGACAGGGATCTCCCTGGTGATCATCTCCTATGCTGTGCCCCGGGATGTGGAGGTGGACCGCGACAGCGTTTCGGCCAGGGAGATGGAGCGACTCGAGATGGAAAGCGCCCGGATAGGTGCCCATTTGGACCGCTGTGTGATTGCGGGGCTCTGCTTGCTGACTCTGGGTGGTGTCGTGCTCTCCACGCTGCTCATGATCTCCATGTGGAAAGGGGAGATGTACAGGAGGAAGCTTGCAGCGTACTCCAAACGCTCAGCTAAACTTTATGGCTCAATCAGCCTGAAAACAAGATCCAGTCCCAGCCACTCGTCTGCGCGCTTGTCCTTGGAGGAGGAGATGGACGTGGAGACTTTGGCTTAAGCTCTAGCTCTACGTAGAAACATTTATTTTCAAACAGATTAATGTCCGTTACGCACCTCTTATAACAGCTTAACCATGTGAGACCCAAAATGGTAAATTACTGAAAAATGCGCCACAGATGGGATGTGTGGGTTACATTTACCCTTTATAACTGCCATTTTGAGATGAGATTGAAACAGAGAAAAGTCCTAAAAGTGCTATTTTTTTTTTCTTTTTTTTACTGAGCACCTATTACCCATCCACACTGAGAAAAGCCAGCAAGGTTTTCCAGGGAATTTAAACAGCTTGCATTGATTTTTACCTGTTTTAACTCCAGGTGTAAAGGATGGGGCGATCAAAGGTACTTTATTAAGCTGGGGGGAGAATCTTGGACTAATTAACCCCATCAACATGTATATGTTGGCAACTCATTGTCTTTGCTCATGCTAGAAGGGCAGTAAGTTTTTGAATTGAGAAAGCTTCCTGGAGGGAAATTAAAAGTTTTGGTGAGTAGATTTGAGCAAAAGTTTATTAAAAAACATATCTCAAACAAATTTAAAGTAATTTGTCTTTTAATCTGTTTGGGGTTTGAATTATTATAAATATGCCACCTCTACTGCGATGGACTGGCGACCTGTCCAGGGTGTACCCCGCCTCTCGGCCATTGTCTGCTGGAGATAGGCGCCAGCACCCCTCGCGACCCCGCTCGGGACAAGCGTGTCAGATAATGGATGGATGGATGGATGGATGCTAACTCTAATTTTTGATCTAGGTTAATAGCAATACAACCATCTCACAACAACACAAGGTTTTAGCAATTTTTTTTTTCAAGGAACTGATAATCTGCTTTTTTTTTTTTTTTTATATTACAGCCCAGATTTGACTTGTTCACATCATGTATTTTTTCATGCTTTTTTCCTAATTTGAAGGTATTCTTAATGCCAAAAATGGATTAACATTGTTTTTACAAACAAATAAATGTTTCAGAAATCCCATACCATCTGCCCAACGTAATGAAAGTCATATTTAAAAAATTTAGATGTTTTTTTTGTTTGTTTGTTTGTTATTGAAACAGCTGTACGTCAAAGGTTATTTAAGAGCCATGAACTTGTCCTATCTTTATCTCCTATATTATGCTCTAAAGCTGATGCTACCTTCAGATTTGTTGGTTACAAATGGTAAGACCATGGTGGTATTTACAAAGTGCTTTCTAATCATATGTTGTCCATTGCTCTCTAGCAGTCTGTTTGTAAACACACAGTATTTCAGTTTAACTTAGTGTAATTATATAGCACTAATTTACAACATCTCACACCACAAAAGCTTTGCAGAGATAATTAAATCAAACCATGCAGACAGATTAGTTACACATTTTGTATGTAAGGAAACCTGGTTGACTGCAATGAGTCCTAGGCCAATCCAGTGGTAGGGAACAAAGCAACCTTAGAACTGAAGAAGCCTCTTTGATAAGAGGTAAAACATATTTCAAGCTTGACCATGACGTGGATGACCGAGAATCTTCACTGAAATGAGTCATTGACTCAGCAGAATTTGCTCCTCCGGGATGAGCATGTGGTCACAGCAGACATTCCCTTGCATTGTGTTGGCTCTGCAATAATCCCTCACACCAAGCATGCATGGAGCCACAATGGAGAGGAAAAATTCCCAGAAAGAAACTGCCAAGAGAACCAGGCTCATAAATGTTAAAACGGCCACCTAAAATGTATATATATATATATATATATATATATATATATATATATATATATATATATATATATATATATATATATATATATATAACCTAATTCGTACTGGTATAATTTTGTTTTTCGTCAAATTCAGTTTCTGCTGAAAAAATGCAATTTAGAAAATATTACAGTTCAGCCTAGAAGTGTGATTTTGATCAGGAAGAGTCTTATTTCAATGACCTACAATTGGAGCAACAGAGGAGAGTGCTTTTAATAAATGTAAAAACGGCCTGCCATAGACATTATTTAAAGCAATAATCTTATCCTTTGCCATCTTCCTCTTCTTTACAACTGTAGTGCTGTTTCTTTGTCTTTTAGACATCTCTTTAATCTCTCTTTCTAAAATCTCTAGTTCCAGTGGGGTGAAATAGGCACTTTCTGTTGCCTGTTGTCATAGTGACTCGTCGATTCTGCGCTCCACTGATGATGTCTTTTTAAACTTGTCAATCACGTGTTAAAATCTGAGTGGACCTACTTAGAGTTGACTGAACTAATTCATAGCAGCTGTTGTGAAACCGAAGACTCAGGGTTCCTGACTTTAAGATAGATCAATTTAGAGTTGCTGATTTGAATCTGAGTTTGTAAAACCTGCTTTGTGAAACAGACCGCTGATCAAGTCAAGGACTACATTTGGTTATACTTATAGTACTTTCAAACTCTGGGGGGTCAAGCTCAAAGCACTCAGCTTGACATCCAGGGTCTTGATAGAGGTGTTCTATTAAACAAAATCCACAATCAAAGAAAAAATAAATAAATAACTAGTGTATCTCCATACAGACTTCACTTTCACAAGAAACATTATAACAATTCACAGACACAAGATCTTGTATCACATGACGTTTTGACACCCTCAGTAAGTAATCCCAAGTAATCCCACTTCTCCTTTGAAAATTGCTTCTGATGCCTTTTTCTCAGCTAAAGTGACATTTTTATGCACAATATATCTGCAAAAGAACATTTTGTAAAAAATGACAAATGAAGGTTGTTTGTAAACAATGTGAAGCACTGAGTCTGCATTAAAATGCTGGAGTATGGAAAATTATCTCAGATCAAATGGGTCATTACTAAAATGTAATCTTTTAATAATTGGAATTGAAAAATGTGAGTTTCAGAAAAACATGGTTATGTTCACTATTACCTCACTAGTAGACCATGAAATCTCAGAACCTCAGTCCACAAATATACAACTATGTTCAGGGACCCCATAAACCTTCTATTATTTCTGCATGTAGCTTACAAATGTACATTACTTAGTCTTTTGTGCATCAGCAAAAATAACTTAAAAAAAAGAAATATAAGACACATTTAAATTAAATATTATTCAAATACAATCCAAGCAAACCACTCAGGGATTTCTGTGACCAACACTGAGCTTTTATTTATAAGAGTCATTCATATTTAATGTGAAGGTCTCCAGCAATGAAATGGCACAGGGTCACATTTCAGGAAGAATATTTTTGTCCCACGGGCAAATGAGTGAAGGAAAAGGGAGGTATGTAGAGCTGCTCCTGATTACTGTGAAGGAGGAGAAAACACATGGTACTATTCAATGAAAGTGAAAGTGATTATTTTGGTGAACCTGGCTTGATGTTTGTTCATTTTGACTCCCTATGATAATGCTGACATCCGACTGATCATTCCTGCCATTCTTTCCTGCCTTACCTTTGTAGCTGGAGACATTGCATTGCTTTACAGAAATCCAACCTTTGCTGGCTTCGCTTCATATTACAAATTAGATGTGTTTTGTGAAGATTTAAAACAACATAAACCCAAGTGTCTGTATTTTTCATTGTTGATCAACTTTTTTTGCATATTAGCCAGGTTTTTTTATCCCTTCCTTAAAGATTTAAGGGCAACTAATAACACATGAAAGAGCTGTCCTACTTTCAAAACCCTATGCTGCTGAGACTTCAAAGAGACAATTATCTGCTTAATGTGGGATTTCATTATATATAAATCCTTACGTTTGGTATGATCCGAGTGATCAAATCATAGGGGAGAAACACAGAAACTTGGACTCAGCTGTTTAGTAGGCATTAACTTACATTTTAAAATCAGCTCCCAACTTCCTTGTCCAAGATTATAATATTTAAAAGAAAAAGTAATATTTCTTTGTAATGGGAACAATTATTTGACATTATTCTCTTCACAGGGCTGTTTTGTGCAAACCTGTCTTATAAAACGTATAGAATCTGATTTCTGTATCCAGATGGCTTTTGACATCGGATGCATTTTTATGGCCCTTGGTTAGGAAAATTGTTATAAAGTTTAATTTCTTAGGCTTGTTACATACTCTGCTGGAACCAACAATTTGTTATTGTTCTTGAGGTGGCAAGAAAGAGAAAATAATTGGTTTAGCATCGGAATATGCATACTTTAAAAGAAGCTCATTTGCAGAAGTCAAATCCCCTGTAGTTCATATCTCACCTGCAAAAGACCGATATAACAAGCTTTATTTAGAACACCACAAGGTCTTTTAATTGTGTATTTGAACGTCCAGTCAATAAGAAATGAATGCCCACCGATAAAATGCACAGAATAAGCTCTGTAAAAGAATATATTATGGCCATTTACCACAGCTGGCTAATAAACATAGCATACTAGGCTTATTAGCTGAGTTTTGATGAGGTGGTAGGTGAAGCATCTAATAACACATTTTCCATATTAGTTTTCAAGGCTCATGTTATTTTAAAATAAGCAAAAGCCAGAGCTGCATTCCTGAATGTGCCTCAAGTAGCGGGCTATAGGAATCCCAGCAGGGATATATTCTCCTGTTGAAAAATATTGCTCATTGAATTAATTGAAACAGCAGGTTTGAAAATCCAGTAAAGTATATGAGATGTTTGGAAGCCTATAAATGAGGGTGTGATAACAGAGTAGCAGGGTCTCTACAGTAGTCAACATGAGCTCCTTTTAGGTCCACCAGCTTGTAACTAGTGGTGCAGATCTGATTAAAATAGAATCTTTCTTTCTTTCGCAAATCATACTTTAACAGCTTAAAGGTGAGAAACCCATAATAGAGACCACTATATAAGGTATACTGTGCCTTTCAACCCATCAACCCAGGCGATACACATCAGTCCACCAGCAAAGACAACAGGGTAAAGACAACTGATGGATGAGGGGATGAAGAGAGGGGACATAACAAATACTGATCATCTGAAACCATAAGATTGTTCTTTAGCTTGGAGTTACTAGGAAGCTCCAACAAGAACAACAGAAGCAACAAAAATTAAGATGAATAAATTTTCTAAAGAAAATAAAAAATAAAGAATCTTCTTGCTTTTTGAACCGATTATTGTGCATTGCATGTGAGGATTAAAATTGGGGGATAGGATTAATGTGTCAACTGCAAAATTACAGAATAAAATGTCGAATCGCACACTACAAGCACTAAAGATTCTAATGTGGTGTCTCTGTAAGCCTGGATCCTGTTCCTTTGATTTTCAGGGCTGCATGACCCCATTTCAATAGCTTATGTTCAGAACACCATGAGTCAGCCTCTGCTAAAGGGACACGTAGGCTGATCACTATATGCCAAATAGCTTGAGCTCAGAGAGGTGCTGTGCTTTCATGCTTTTTCTTTGCATCACTGAAAATTACGATGGCGCATAAATGCATACTGTGTATAAGTCAGCTAAGAATATATAAAAGGAGCAGGTTTTTAATGCCAAGACACTTGTCAAACTAAATGTCTTTGTACCAGCTCCATCAGGAGGAAGTAATGAGACATAATTACAGCAATAAGCTAATATCGTCATCTTCCCATTTATAGAAAATGAAAATCCAGATCATATGTGACAGATATTCCAAAAATAGTGAATTTAATTAAAAGCTCCTATTTTGCTAACAGCAATGTAAATAGCAGTTTGTGAAAAATTACGGCTTTATATTTTTCTGCAGATTATTGCAAACAGAAGGGACACCATGGCCATTCAGTGCTGTGTTTCTCCCTTACAGATGCTAGATCTGTTAAGCCAAGAGGATTTCAAAAGCCATTTCTGACAGAATATGCTACACTAAATAAATTAGGAATAGCACCACAATTATCAGAACTAAATCAAATCTTTAATACCAGAAAAAATGTGAGTTTTAATATCTTTTTTTCCCAATAGAACTACTGTCACAACTGTTCATTAGTTAATAAACAGACAAAAAATACATTTTTAATGTCTTTTTAATCTCTTTTTAAATTCAACGTTCATTAACATAATATGCTTATCATAGCCTATTGGACATATCAGATTGTATTTATAAGCTTTTAAGCATAGTTAACTCACAATGGTTTTACACGGTCATCATGGTAGGCAGAGCATTCATTTTTACACCATTTTAGCCAAAAGTGCCAAAACTGTTCCAAATGGTTTTTACCCCTAATGATGTCCATAGTAGGAATGGTTAGTCTAGTACAGAGTAACTTTTGATTAATTTTTATATATATATATATATATATATATTTATATATATACATAGCATTATGTGCAAATTCTAGTATTTCAAATATTAAAATTAAATAAATAAAAAATCTGAGCTTCAGAAAGATATAAAATAATGCATATCTACTGTTTATTGTGTCTCCAAATGGCTCAGGTTACTAGTGTTGGGTAATCATAAATTTTACTTAGGTAAGAGTAATGATAGTCTCATTAGAATATTATTTTACTAAAAGTAAAAAGTACAGGAAAGTATCAATATATCTAAAAGTATATCTCTAAGTACACTCAGCTGAGTAAATACAACTAGTTACTGCCCACTTCTGTTCCTCTCTCTAAGGCTTACTACAACTTTTATAACCTCTATTACTGATTTGCAACACTTATTGCATATTGCTTGTTTACTTATTGCATATGTAAACATTTAATTCATCCCAAAAGGAAATTCAATTTTCTTGTACATCCTCAAGGGTTTCTTTTTAATACTTCTTATCTTGACTAAAGCAACTCTATCAGTATTCAGCAGTCTTCTGAAGAGGGTCCAGAATCTTCTTCCCTATTTTAATTAATATTCATTGTAGGGGGCTGTGGCTGTCACCCATATTGAGAGGCTTAGTCCTCAACGAGGCCGTCACTGGTTCAAGTCATGGCTTGCTGACCTTTGCCACATATCTTCCCCTTCTTTCCAAACCTGTTTCCTATCTGCATGCTTTTGAAAAATGCAAAAAAAAAAAAAAAAGGACAATGGAACCTAAATTATCTTTATGAAAATAACTATTCTT